>NC_080379.1:70404810-70680001 GCF_014773155.1 Arachis stenosperma
CATTACAGAGAGTGGCATAAGATTTATCCCTGACCCAAGATTACATAGAGCTTTTTCAAAGCTCATGGTGCCAATGGTGCAAGGTATTAAGAACTTGCCAGGGTCTTGTTTCTTTTGAGGTAGAGTTCTCTGAATCCAAGTATCTAGTTCACTAATGAGCAAGGGAGGTTCACTTTCCCAAGTCTCATTACCAAACAGCTTGGCATTCAGCTTCATGATAGCTCCTAAATATTGAGCAACTTGCTCTCCAGTTACATCTTCATTCTCTTCAGAGGATGAATATTCTTCAGAGCTCATGAATGGCAGAAGGAGGTTTAATGGAATCTCTATGGTCTCTAGATGAGCCTCAGATTTCTCAGGATCCTTAATAGGAAACTCCTTCTTGCTTGAGGAACGTCCCAGGAGGTCTTCCTCATTTGTCCTCCTCCTCCTTTGTGCATTCGGCCACTTTGATTAAATCAATGGCCTTGCACTCTCCTTTTGGATTTTCTTCTGTATTGCTTGGGAGAGTACTGGGAGGAGTTTCAATAACTTTCTTACTCAGCTGGCCCACTTGTGCCTCCAAATTTCTAATGGAGGATCTGGTTTCATTCATGAAACTGAAAGTGGCCTTTGACAGATTAGAGACTATATTGGCTAAATTAGAATTGTTTTGTTCAGAGTTCTCTGTCTGTTGCTGAGAAGATGATGGATATGGCTTACTATTGTTCAGCCTATTGCGTCCACCATTGTTAAAGCCTTGTTGAGGCTTTTGTTGATCCTTCCAGGAGAAATTTGGATGATTTCTCCATGATGAGTTATAGGTGTTTCCATAAGGTTCACCCATGTAATTAACCTCTGCCATGGCAGGGTTCTCAGGATCATAAGCTTCTTCAGAAGCTGCCTCTCTAGTACTGTTGGATGCATGTTGCAATCCATTCAGATTTTGAGAGATCATGTTGACCTGTTGAGTCAACACTTTGTTCTGAGCCAATATGGCATTCAGAGCATCAATTTCAAGAACTCCTTTCTTCTGAGGTATGCCATTATTCACGGAATTCCTCTCAGAGGTGTACATAAACTGGTTGTTTGCAACCATGTCAATGAGTTCTTGAGCCTCTTCAGGCGTTTTCTTCAGGTGAATAGATCCACCTGCAGAATGATCCAATGACATTTTCGAAAATTCAGAGAGACCATAATAGAATATATCTAATATGGTCCATTCTGAAAACATGTCAGATGGACATCTCTTGGTCAGCTGCTTGTATCTTTCCCAGGCTTCATAGAGGGATTCACCATCTTTTTGTTTGAAGGTTTGAACATCCACTCTCAGCTTGCTCAGCTTTTGAGGAGGAAAGAACTTATCTAAGAATGCAGTGACAAGTTTATCCCATGAGTCCAGGCTATCCTTGGGTTGTGAATCCAACCATACTCTAGCTCTGTCTCTTACAGCAAAAGGGAAAAGCAAGAGTCTGTAGACTTCAGGATTAACTCCATTCGTCTTTACAGTGTCACAGATCTGCAAGAACTCAGTTAAAAACTGGTAAGGTTCTTCAGATGGAAGTCCATAAAACTTGCAGTTTTGTTGCATTAAAGCAACTAGTTGAGGCTTAAGCTCAAAGTTATTGGCTCCAATGGCAGGAATAGAGATGCTTCTTCCATCAAACTTGGACGTTGGTTTTGTGAAGTCACCAAGCATTCTCCTTGCATTATTATTATTATTTTCGGCCATCTCTTTCTCTTGTTCGAAAATTTCAAGAAGGTTTCTTCTGGATTGTTGTAATTTAGCTTCTCTTAATTTTCTCTTCAGAGTCCTTTCAGGTTCTGGATCAATTTCAACAAGAGTGCCTTTATCCTTGTTCCTGCTCATATGAAAGAGAAGAAAACAAGAAAAGAAAAAGGAATCCTCTATGTCACAGTATAGAGATTCCTTTGTGTTAGTAGAAAAAGAAGGGGTAGAAGATAGAGGAAGGATTCGGATTTATGGATGGAGATAGGTGAAGAGTAGTGTTAATAATTAAATAATTAAATAGAAGAAGAAAAGAGAAGAGAAAATTCGAAAATAGTTTTGAAAAAGGGTTAGTAATTTTCGAAAATCAGAGATAAGATGTAATTAAAATTAAACATGAAACAATTAATTAATTAAAAAGAATTTTTGAAAAAGAAAGAGATATTTTCGAAAATAGAAGAGGGAAAAGTAGTTAGGTGGTTTTGAAAAAGATAAGAAACAAACAACAAGTTAGTTAGTTGATTGAAAATGATTTAAAATCAAAATTGAAAAAGATAAGAAGATAAGAGGTTAGATAAGATATTTTGAAATCAAATTTTGAAAAAAGATAAAAATTTTTGAAAAAGATAAGATAAAAAGATAAAAAGATTTTTTAAGAGAAAAGATATTTTGAAAAAAAGATTTAATTTTTAAAAAGACTTAACTAACAAGAAACTACAAGATAAGATTCTAGAAATTAAAGATTGAACCTTTCTTAACAAGAAAGTAACAAACTTCAAATTTCTGAAACAATCACATTAATTGTCAGCTAATTTTTGAAAATATGATATAAAGATAAGAAAAAGATTTTTTGAAAAATAATTTTTAAAATTTTTTTCGAAAATTATAAAGAAAATTGAAAAAGATAAGATTTTTAAAATTGAAATTTTGACTTGACTTGTAAGAAACAACTAATTTTGAAAATTTTTGACCAAGTCAACCCAAAATTTCGAAATTTTGGAGGGAAATAAGGAAAAGATATTTTTGATTTTTAAATTTTTAAAGAAAAACACAAAAATGACCCAAAACATGAACATTTTGGATCAAGACACATGATGCATGCAAGAACACTATGAATGTCAAGATGAACACCAAGAACACTATGAAGATCATGATGAACATCAAGAACATAATTTTGAAAAATTTTAAATGCAAAGAAAACATGCAAGACACCAAACTTAGAAATTTTTTAATGCATGGAAAATATGAATGCAAAAATGCACAAGAAAAACAAGAAAAGACACAAAATAAGAAATCATCAAGATCAAACAAGAGGACTTATCAAGAACAACTTGAAGATCATGAAGAACACTATGAATGTATGAGATTTTCGAAAAATGCAAGAAAAATTTTAAAAGCATGCAATTGACACCAAACTTAAAAATTTGACTCAAGACTCAAACAAGAAACACAAAATATTTTTGATTTTTATTATTTTCTATTTTTTTTGGATTTTTATTGATTATTTTCGAAAATAAAGGTTGGAAAAACGAAAAATAAAAGAAAAATTTTTGAAAAAGATTTTTGAAAAGAAAATTACCTAATCTGAGCAACAAGATGAACCGTCAGTTGTCCATACTCGAACAATCCCCGGCAACGGCGCCAAAAACTTGGTGGACGAAATTGTGATCACTTGTTCTTTATACTTTAATGATGTTTACTCTTAGGGCACTGTTTATTTTCACAACTCCGTTCAACTAGCCAGCAAGTGTACTGGGTCGTCCAAGTAATAAACCTTACGTGAGTAAGGGTCGAATCCACAGAGATTGTTGGTATGAAGCAAGCTATGGCCACCTTGTAAATCTCAGTTAGGGAGATTAAATATTGATTTATGGGTTTCGAAAATAGAAATAAGAAAATAAATAATAAAAAGGATAGAAGTACTTATGTAGATTCATTGGTGAGAATTTCAGATAAGTGTATGGAGATGCTGTATGACTCACGGACGTCTGCCTTCCTACTTCTTCCACTCAATCCTTCTTACTCCTTTCTATGGCAAGCTTTGTATAGGGGTTCACCATCAGCTGTGGCTACTTTCAATCCTCTCGGGAAAATATCCTATGCGGCTGTCACTCGCACAGCTAATCAGTCTGGAGGCATCACCCATGGTTGATGGCTACATCCCATCCTCGCAGTGAAAACTAATGCTCACGCACTCTGTCACAGTACGGCTAATCACTGGTTGGTTCCCGCTCCTACTGGAATAGAATCCCTTGATTCTTTTGCATCTGTCACTAACGGCCAGCAGGTTACAAGTTTGAAGCACGTCACAGTCATTCATTACCGGAATCCTACTCGGAATACCACAGACAAGGTGAGACTTTCCGGATTCCCAGGATCCTACTCGGAACACCACAGACAAGGTTGGACTTTCCGGATCCTCATAAATGCCGCCATCTATCTAGCTTATACCACGAAGATTCTGTTGGGGAATCTAAGAGATACGCATTCAAGCTCTGTTGCATGTAGAACGGAAGTGGTTGTCAATCACGCGCGTTCATAAGTGAGAATGATGATGAGGGTTATTTACTCATCACATTCATCATGTTCTTGGGTGCGAATGAATATCTTGGAACAAGAATAAGATAGAGACCGAATAAAAGAAAATAGAACTTCATTGATACTTGAGGTACAGCCGAGCTCCACACCGTTAATCTATGGTGTGCAGAAACTCCACCGTTGAAAATACATAAGCAAAGGGTTCAGGCATGGCCGAATGGCCAGCCCCCTAAAACGTGATCAATAGCCTCTTAGGATAAAGAATAAAACAAAACTGAGACCAAAGATGTCTAATACAATAGTAAGAGGTCCTATATATACTAGACTAGCTACTAGGGTTTACATGAGTAAGTAATTGATGCATAAATCCACTTCCGGGGCCCACTTGGTGTGTGCTTGGGCTGAGCTTGATCTATCCACGAGCTGAGGCTTCTCTTGGAGTTGAACTCCGAGTTATGACGTGTTTTGGGCGTTCAACTCCGGGTCATGACGTTTTTCTGGCGTTTAACTCCAGACAGCAGCATGTACTTGGCGTTCAACGCCAAGTTACGTCGTCATTCTTCGAATAAAGTATGGACTATTATATATTGCTGGAAAGCCCTGGATGTCTACTTTCCAACGCCGTTGAGAGCGCGCCAATTGGAGTTCTGTAGCTCCAGAAAATCTATTTCGAGTGCAGGGAGGTTAGATTCCAACAGCATCAGCAGTCCTTTTGTCAGCCTTTTTCAGAGTTTTGCTCAAATCCCTCAATTTCAGTCAGAATTTACCTGAAATCACAGAAAAACACACAAACTCATAGTAAAGTCCAGAAATGTGAATTTAACATAAAAACTAATGAAAACATCCCTAAAAGTAGCTTAAACTTACTAAAAACTATGTAAAAACAATGCCAAAAAGCGTATAAATTATCCGCTCATCACCTCTCCATACCAACTGATGTATGGGAAGGCCTGTCATTTGCCTGTGTAACTGGAACATAAAGCCTACTGGGCAACCAGATTCCTAAACATGGATGCACAGTTAGCTGGTGAAAAAAGATTGCTCCAGCTAAATTAGCTAGAGGAGTTCAGACTCAATGCCTTTGAAAATGCAAAAATTTATAAGGAAAAGGCAAAGAAATGGCATGACAAGAAGTTGTCAACCAGAGTCTTTAAGCCAGGACAAAAAGTTCTGCTCTTCAACTCTAGGCTCAAATTGTTTCCAGGAAAACTCAAATCCCGGTGGAGGGGTCCGTATGTGATTACAGGAGTCTCACCATATGGGTATGTTGAGCTTCAGGATACTGATTCTGACAAAAAGTTCATTGTTAATGGACAGAGAATCAAGCATTATCTTGAAGGTAATTTTGAGCAGGAATGCTCAAAAATGAGACTTGGGTGATTCTCAGTGAAAGTCCAGCTAAAGACAGTAAAGAAGCGCTTGCTGGGAGGCAACCCAGTCATTAGGAAGTTGTATGAATTGTTCTTACAGAGGCAAGCATCAAAAATAAAGGAATTCACAGAGTTACAGAAGGATTCAGCTCAAAAAGCAGAGAAAATGAGCTTACTGGCGAAAAAACGCCAGTAAGGGGCATTTTGGGCGTTAAACGCCAGAATGGGTACCATTCTGGGCGTTTAACGCCAGGAATGGTGCCATTTTGGGCGTTAAACGCCAGAATGGGCACCATTCTGAGCGTTTAACGCCAGGTGTGCAGCATCTTGGGCGTTTTGAAAAAACGCCCAGTGACAAAGGATTTCTGGCGTTTAACGCCAGCCAGGGCACCTGGCTGGGCGTTAAACGCCCAAAAGGGGCAACAAATGGGCGTTAAACGCCAGAATGGGTGCCATTCTGGGCGTTTAACGCCAGCAAGGTGGGGGGACCACAATTTCGTTTTCAAATCAAATTTTTTTCAAACTTTCCCTTTCTTACCCATACTTTTCTACAAAATCACACTTCATTCATTCATCATTCACTTTCAAATCTTCAAAAATCAAAACCATTTTTCAAATTTATTTTAAATCAATTACAAACATTGTTCAAAAATTTCACCCTTTTCTCAATTTCTTTTCATATCTTCTCAAATCTCCTTTCAAATTCCTCTTTTTTTTCGAAAACTCCCCTCCCCACCTTATAAATACACGTTTGTTCCCCCTATTCCAACCACACCATTCGAATTTCCTCTTCCTCCCCCTCTCTTCTCTCTTTTCCTTTGCTTGAGGACAAGCAAACCTCTAAGTTTGGTGTGCTTTTCCGTGATCACTAAGCCAAGATTCATCAATATCATGGCTCCTAAGGGAAAACAAACCAATTTAAGAGGCAAGAAAGAGAATAATCCAAAGAATCTTTGGAATCAAGAGAAGTTCTTAACCAAAGAACATGAAGACCATTATCACAAAATAATGGGTCTGAGGTCAGTGATCCCGGAAGTTAAGTTTGATCTGAAAGAAGATGAATATCCGGGGATCCAGGAGCAAATTTGAAACAGAGGATGGGAAGTTCTAACCAATCTTGAGACAAAGGTTGGAAGGAACATGGTTCAGGAATTCTACTCAAATCTGTGGCTGACAGATAAGCAGAGAATGACTGGAACCGCTTACCATACCTACAGAACCATGGTCAGAGGGAAAGTTATGTACTTCCATCTGGACAAAATAAGAGAAATCTTCAAACTACCTCAACTGCAAGATGATCCTGACTCCTTTAATAGGAGGATGGTGAGAGTAGATAAAGGGTTGGATCAAGTTCTAGAGGATATATGCCTCCCTGGAACTAAGTGGATAACCAATTCAAAGGGTGTCCCAAACCAACTCAAGAGGGGAGACCTCAAGCCAATTGCAAGAGGTTGGCTAGACTTCATTGGGCATTCCATATTGCCCACTAGCAACCGTTCTGAGGTCACCATCAAGAGAGCAGTGATGATTCATTGCATTATGCTTGAAAAAGAAGTGGAGGTCCATCATGTGATTGCTTGAGAGATCTACACAATTGCAAATAAGAATTCCACTGAAGCCAAATTGGCTTATCCAAGCCTGATCTCCTTGCTCTGTAAAGAGGCTGGGGTAAAGATGGGAGTAGATGAGTTCATACCCATTGAACACCCAATCACCAAGAAGTCAATGGAAGGACAAGTGCAAGACAACTCTATCAAGAGGAGGGCGCAGGAATTCCTCCCTGAATTCCCAAGAATTGACTACTGGACCAGCCTAGAAGCATCTATCTCCAAGTTGCAAGAAACTATGGAGCAACTGAAGGAAGAACAGCAGAATCAGAACTGCATGCTCTGCAAATTGCTGAAGGAACAAGAGAAGCAGGGGCGTGAAATCCAAGAGATGAAGCGCCAAAAGCTCTCCTCTCAAGCTGAGGGAGCATCCACTTCTCAAAATCAAGGTTGTTGAGTCCTAACTCTGTGAAAACCTCTATCATTAGGAGCCTATTTTTGCGTTTTTTTTTCTTTTCTATTTCTATTTTTAGTCTCATCTTATATCTATATTTGAGTCTTGTTCTTAGTTCATAATTAATAAAATTTATGCCTTAAAGTTATGAATGTCCTATGAATCCATCACCTCTCTTAAATGAAAAATGCTTTAATCACAAAAGAACAAGAAGTACAGGATTTCGAAATTCATCCTTGAAACTAGTTGAATTAGTTTGATGTGGTGACAATGCTTTTTGTTTTCTGAATGAATGCTTGAACAGTGCATATGTCTCTTGAATTTGTTGTTTTAAGAATGTTAAAATTGTTGGCTCTTGAAAGAATGAGGAGAAAGAGAACTGTTATTGAGGATCTGAAAAATCATCAAAATTGATTCTTGAAGCAAGAAAAAGCAGTGAATACAAAAAAAAAATTTCGAAAAAAAAAGAAAGAAAAAGAAAAAGAAAAAGAAAGAAAAAGAAGGAAATAAAGTTGTGATCCAAGGCAAAAGAGTGTGCTCAAGAACCCTGGACACCTCTAATTGGGGACTTTAGCAAAGCTGAGTCACAATCTAAAAAGGTTCACCCAATTATGTGTCTGTGGCATGTATGTATCCGGTGGTAATACTGGAAGACAGAATGCTTTGGGCCACAGCCAAGACTCATACACTAGCTATGTTCAAGAATCATTATACTTAACTAGGAGAATCAATAACACTATCTGAGTTCTGAGTTCTCATAGATGCCAATCATTCTGAACTTCAAAGGATAGAGTGAGATGCCAAAACTGTTCGGAGGCAAAAAAGCTACTAGTCCTGCTCATCTAATTGGAACTATGTTTCTTTGATATTTTGGAGTCTATAGTATATTCTCTTCTTTTTATCCTATTTTGATTTTCAGTTACTTGGGGACAAGCAACAATTTAAGTTTGGTGTTGTGATGAGCGGATAATTTGTACGCTTTTTGGCATTGTTTTTAGTATGTTTTTAGTACCTTTTAGTTAGTTTTTAGTATATTTTTATTAGTTTTTAATTAAAATTCACTTTTCTGGACTTTACTATGAGTTTGTGTGTTTTTCTGTGATTTCAGGTATTTTCTGACTGAAATTGAGGGTCCTGAGCAAAAATCTGATCCAGAGACCAAAAAGGACTGCAGATGCTGTTGGATTCTGACCTCCCTGCACTCGAAGTGGATTTTTCTGTCATTTACTCATTTCTGTAAAACCTTAGGTGACTAGTCTACTATTAATAGGATCTTTTGACATTGTATCAGTACTGATGACAAGTCATCATATACCCATTTTTCAAGCTAATTTCACTTGTTTTGTTAGCATTTATGCACTTTCTTGCATCCTAAGTTAGTGATTTGGAGTGAAAATGCACAACTTCTCTAAATCAAGCAACCACCATGAAATTAATGATAAATCATGAGGTTTAAGCTAACTTTAATTGCATTTTAATTGATTTATAAGCCTCTTGAATTTAGTGATGCTTTGAGTGGTTGTTTGGTTTATTTTAGGTGAAGAAAAGAAAAGAAAATGGAAAGCGTGGCATAAAAAGTGTAGCCAAAGAAAGAAAAGCGTGGCCGAATCAAGAGGAGGCGTGCCGCATTATAATGGGGAAGCAACCTTGCCCTCCACAAGGGCAGAATGCCCTCTAGGAGGGCAGCATCAAGTGACCAAGCAAGCAAAGGCAACCCTGCCCTGCCCACTCTAAGGGCAGAGCACAAAATGGTGCCTTGGAGCCAAGAGAAGCAAACTCTGCCCTGCCCTTGTGGAGAGCAGGATCGGGCTCCATGAGAAAGAAATCCAAGGAAAAATAGCTCCCATGCAAGCCACAAGGTTCGAACCAAGAACCATGAGGAAGCCAAGCCTTGAGACCAAATAGCGTGCCAAGAAATCAAAAGAAAAAGTAGCGTGTTTGCAAGCCACCAGATTCGAACACGGGCCATGAGATTGGGAACCTTGCCCTGCCCTTGGCGCGGGCAGGGCAGCATTTGAATTGGCGCATCACACAAGACCTTGGCGCACCAACTCTGCTTCCTGGCACACCAAACCATTCCTGCCTGCCCTTGGCGCGGGCAGGGAGCATCCACGCGTCAACGTGCTTCGCGCGCACGCGCGCTCCTCAAATCTGGCCGTCCCACGCATCAACGTGCAGCACGCGCACGCGCGCTTCTCAATTCTGGCAGCACCAAGCGCAAGCACGCATCACGTTCTGGCGCAGCAGCTTTCCCGCCCTGCCCTTGGCGCGGGCAGGGCAGCCTCTGGCGCACCAAGCTCATGCCAGACACGCACCAACTCGCACCAGAATCGCACATGGCCGCACCAACTCCAAGCACCAAGCTTCAATTTTCTGCCCTGCCCTCCACAAGGGCAGGGCAGCCTCCTGGGAGTGGTTTTTGGGCCAAAATTCAAATTAAAAATTGATTTGAATTCATTTCTTCACCAATCCAAAAGCCCATCCAAATCCCATCATCCAAGAATAGAAAGTGTATAAATAGGACTTAGTTTGATGTAATTAGGACTTTTAGCTACCTTTACTTTTGAGCTTTGCAATTTTGGCTTTCATTCTGAATTTTTGAACTTCTTTTGAGCTTTCTTGAGAGATTTGTCCGAGCACCAAGAGGATCAAAGGAGAATTGCTTGATCTCCTTCCTCAATTCCCTTGGGCAATTCTCCTCTTCTGTTTTCTGAGTATTGGGTGTGTGAAATTGGGGAAATTCTGTCCCAATTCCCATTCAAACTCTTTGCATTATATTTTCTGCATAATTCAATCCAAATTCTGTTCTTCTACTGCTTCATCTTTAATTTTCTGTCAATTGCTTAGTAACTTCAGATCTGGGAAGGAAATTGGGTTTTAGGCTCTGCTACCTAAGCCCTTGGGATCCTGAGATCACTTTTGGTTCCTCTGTGAACCTTTACTGCACTTTAATTTCCTTGCTGTTTAAATTTCCTGTTTGCATCCAATTCATTTCTGCTACCTTCTTTACTACAATTTACTTCTTCTTGTTTAGATCCTGCAATCCCCTTCCTCAATTCCCCTTTACATTCAGCAATTTATCTTTCTTGCCATTTAAGTTACTGCAATTTAAGTTTCTTGCACTTTAAGTTTCAGTCATTTACTTTCTTGCTCTTTAAGTTTCTGCACTTTTACTCTTCTGTTCTTTATTTACTGCATTTCTCCCTTCCCCCTTTACATTTACTGTCATTTAATTTCTGATAAACACAAATCACTCAACCAAAACTTGATTCGCTTGACTAAACCACCCACTAAACTAAAATTGCTCAATCCTTCAATCCCTGTGGGATCGACCTCACTCATGTGAGTTATTATTACTTGATGCGACCCGGTACACTTGCCGGTGAGTTTTGTGTTGGATCGTTTTCCACACATCAAGTACCTCATGACCTCATGACATTTTTACACGTTTTTTTGTGTACATTCCACGGCATGAGTCTCTAAACCCCATGGTTGGGGGTGAGGAGCTCTGCTGTGTCTTGATGGATTAATGCAATTACTACTGTTTCTTATTCAATCATGCTTGCTTCGATTCTAAGATATCACTTGTTCTTAACCCGGATGAATGTGATGATCCGTGACACTCATCATCATTCTCAACTATGAACATGTGCCTGACAACCACCTCTGTTCTATCTTAGATTGAGTAGATATCTCTTGGGTTCTTTAATCGGAATCTTCGTGGTATAAGCTAGAACTGATGGCGGCATTCAAGAGAATCCGGAAGGTCTAAACCTTGTCTGTGGTATTCTGAGTAGGATTCAATGACTGAATGACTGTGACGTGCTTCAAACTCCTGAAGGCGGGGCATTAGTGACAGACGCAAAAGAATCACTGGATTCTATTCCGGCCTGATTGAGAACCGACAGATGGATAGCCGTGCCGTGACAGGGTGCGTTGAACATTTCCAATGAGAGGATGGGAGGTAGCCACTGACAATGGTGAAACCCTACATACAGCTTGCCATGGAAGGAGCCTTGCGTGTTTGATGAAGAAGACAGTAGGAAAGCAGAGATTCAGAAGATGGAGCATCTCCAAACCTCAACCTATTCTCCATTACTGCAAAACAAGTAACAATTTCATGTTCTTTTGCTTTTTACAATCAATCCTGATAATTTCTGATATCCTGACTAAGATTTACAAGATAACCATAGCTTGCTTCAAGCCGACAATCTCCGTGGGATCGACCCTTGCTCACGCAAGGTATTACTTGGACGACCCAGTGCACTTGCTGGTTAGTTGTGCGAGATTGCAAAAGTGTGATTGCAATTTCGTGCACCAAAAGCCCAGGATGTCTACTTTCCAACTTCATTGAGAGCGCGCCAATTGGGCTTCTGTAGCTCCAAAAAATCCACTTCGAGTGCAGGGAGGTCAGAATCCAACAGCATCTGCAGTCCTTTTCAGCCTCTGAAACAGATTTTTGCTCAGGACCCTCAATTTCAGCCAGAAAATACCTAAAATCACAGAAAAATACACAAACTCATAGTAAAGCCCAGAAAGGTGAATTTTAACTAAAAACTAATAAAAATGTGATAAAAACTAACTAAAATATACTAAAAACATACTAAAAACAATGCCAAAAAGCGTATAAATTATCCGCTCATCAGCGATCTCCAGCAGCCTGAGTGGAAAAACAAACTCTTTCTTCAGAAGTAGGGGATACAAGTTCATAATTCTTCTCATCACTACCATTACTACAAATCCTATAGAATTTCCTAAGTTGGTCACAAAATTCAGAGTCACCAGCGAAATACACAAAAGAACCATTGAATCCACCCTGTCGGCCATGCCAGCAGGAACTTGGGAGGATGTCTCGACAATATTCTTACGGGAAGACATGGATCAACTACTCCTACAAAAAGAAAAAAGGGGGTTACTAATTAAACAGCTCGGGCAAAGTAAGGAAGAACAGCTAAGACAAAAAAGGATACAAACTCAAAACTACAACATACAGAACGTCAGAAAATATCAAAAAAAGGAAACCCCAGGACACAACCCAAAGTCCTGGGGCATCCTTTGGAGGTAGTAACAGAGTAAGGACTAAAGCCTACGACCGAACAAGAGAATAACCTTCTTCTCAAAGCAAGCAACACTTCAAAAAGAAAAATCACAAACCAAAAAGCTATCAAAATCACCTTTCTACAAAAAGAACTATCATACATAAACATATGCCAAAAAAAAAGGCAACCCTTTTTCAGAATCAAGGAAACTCATCACTCCAAAAGCAACAAAATCGAAGATGCAAGCAGAAATGGTAGCTACATGCAAAACCCTAAAAGCGTCAACTATCAAGAAAGGCGACGAGATTCATACAAAAAATGAAGAAACTCCTAGAGCACATATTATGGCAGTAATTAGATACAACAAAAACAGAGAAAAGATTCAAACTTTCCAAATACAAATACAAGCTAGATCAAAGCTTTTCATGACCAAAAAGAACTTTAAAAGGAAAGAGCATAAAAGAGGAAGAAAGAAAACCAACATGTAGAGAAGAAGGAGGCGATAAACTAATTGAAGGTAGAAAACAAGCAACCGAGACGACGCCAACAAAGATCGCTTTCTCGAGAAGAGACAAAACAAGGAAATAAAAAGAAGAAGAGAAGTCTAAAACAAGTTAAAACGAAGCAGAAGAATAGAGAGAAAAGGGGAAGTTACAAGCAAAACAAAGAGAAAGTGATTCAAAAATGAAAGCGGGAGGCGAAAGAAAACGAAGCATTAAGAACTTTATGGGGGCATTAAAAACTCTCGCACATTCCCAAGGCAAGGAACGTCTATTTCAAAATTAAAAGAAACAAACAAAATGCTCTGTATTCAAGGGGAAACTCTACGAAGAAGAAAAGCGACAGTGCTCGAGCTCAACTTCACCAGAGAAGGATTGAAGTCCTAAAGCTAAAGGACTCGACCTCAAAAAGGAAGACCGTACTCGCGCAGGGGCACTATTCATACCCTGGGTCAAGATGTCCGACCCGGGGAGATCGACGACAAGCCAACTGACCTCTTCCCGACATCATCTCCTAGAGCTCGGCCAAATCACTAAGAGAGCCCAAAAAGGGCCCAAACAGAGGAATACAACCCAAATCCAAAGGCAGCCCAAGCCTATAGAGATAAGGGCAGTTCCCCTGAAGATAAGATGACTTCACTCAAAGATAAGATAAGATAACTATCTTATCTCCAGGAAAGGTCACTACACACCATTATAAATACACTGGAGCACCCAGGTATAACACATACTCTAATTCTACTAAAAACCTGATTAATACCCTTGCTAACTGATGAGCGGATAATTTGTACGCTTTTTGGCATTGTTTTTAGTATGTTTTTAGTAGTTTGAGTTGAGTTTTTAGTATATTTTTATTAGTTTTTAGTTAAAATTCACTTTTCTGGACTTTACTATGAGTTTGTGTGTTTTTCTGTGATTTCAGGTATTTTCTGGCTGAAATTGAGGGTCCTGAGCAAAAATCTGATTCAGAGACTGAAAAGGACTGCAGATGCTGTTGGATTCTGACCTTCCTGCACTCGAAGTGCATTTTCTGGAGCTACAGAAGCCCAATTGGCGCGCTCTTAACGGTATTGGAAAGTAGACATCCTGAGCTTTCCAGCAATGTATAATAGTCTATACTTTTCCCGAGATTTGATGGCCCAAACTGGCGTGGCAAATCAGCCTCAGAATTTCCAGCGTTTAACGCTGGAACTGGCATAAAACTTGGAGTTAAACGCCCAAACTGGCATAAAAGCTGGCGTTTAACTCCAGAAAAGGTCTCTACACATGAAAGCTTCAATGCTCAGCCCAAGCACACATCAAGTGGGCCCGGAAGTGGATTTTTCTGTCATTTACTCATTTCTGTAAACCTTAGGTTACTAGTTCACTATTAATAGGATCTTTTGACATTGTATCTGGACCTCATGACACTTTACACGTTTCTTTGTGTACTCCTTACAGCATGAGTCTCTAAACCCCATGGTTGGGGGTGAGGAGCTCTGCTGTGTCTTGATGGATTAATGCAATTACTACTGTTTCTTATTCAATCATGCTTGCTTCCGTTCTAAGATATCACTTGTTCTTAACCCGGATGAATGTGATGACCCGTGACACTCATCATATTCTCAACTATGAACGCGTGCCTGACAACCACCTCCGTTCTATTTTAGATTGAGTAGATATCTCTTGGATTCTTTAATCAGAATCTTCGTGGTATAAGCTAGAACTGATGGCGGCATTCAAGAGAATCCGGAAGGTCTAAACCTTGTCTGTGGTATTCTGAGTAGGATTTGATGATTGAATGACTGTGACGAGCCTCAAACTCCTGAAGGCGGGGCGTTAGTGACATACGCAAAAGAATCACTGGATTCTATTCCGGCCTGATTGAGAACCGACAGATGGATAGCCGTGCCGTGACAGGGTGCGTTGAACATTTCCACTGAGAGGATGGGAGGTAGCCATTGACAACGGTGAAACCCTACATACAGCTTGCCATGGAAGGAGCCTTGCGTGTTTGATGAAGAAGACAGTAGGAAAGCAGAGATTCAGAAGATGGAGCATCTCCAAAACCTCAACCTATTCTCCATTACTGCATAACAAGTACTTATTTCATGTTCTTTTGCTTTTCACAATCAACCCTGATAATTTCTAATATCCTGACTAAGATTTACAAGATAACCATACCTTGCTTCAAGCCGACAATCTCCGTGGGATCGACCCTTGCTCACGCAAGGTATTACTTGGACGACCCAGTGCACTTGCTGGTTAGTTGTGCGGGATTGCAAAAGTGTGATTGCAATTTCGTGCACCAAGTTTTTGGCGCCGTTGCCGGGGATTGTTCGAGTTTGGACAACTGACGGCTTATCTTGTTGCTTAGATTAGGACTGTTTTATTTTTGTTGGTTTAGAGTCTTTTAGTTGAGTCTAGTTTCATATTTTAAGTTTGGTGTCAATTGCATGCTTTTGCTTTTCTTTTAATTTTCGATTTTGCATGTCCTTAGTCCCTTTTTGATCCGTAAAAATTCTAAGTTTGGTGTCCTCTTTGTGTTTTTCGCTTAAAAACTTTCGAAAATTAGTGTTTGATTTTCTAAAAATTTTAAGTTTGGTGTCATTTTGTTGTTTTTCTCTTTCCTCTTTTCAAAAATCAAATCTTTTTCATAAAAACTTTTCAATCATATCTTTCTAATTGCTATTTTCAAAATCTTTTTAATCAACTAATTGATTTAGTTCTCAATTTGCTTTGATCTTATTTTCTCTTTGATTTTCGAATTTTTATTTTAATTTCCTTTTGTTTTTATTTTAATTTTCGGTTAATTCAAAAAAAAAACAAAAAAAAAATTTATCTATTGGCAACCCATATCATTTCCCTTTATCCATTATGGACCTAAGTGGGATCGATCAGTCCAGAAGGACTATGGGGTCATATGCCAACCCCATTACAGCTGCATATGGGAGTAGCATCTGTACACCTCCCATCAAAGCAAGCAGCTTTGAGCTAAACCCTCAACTCATTATCATAGTGCAGCAAAATTGCCAGTATTCCGGTCTTCCACAGGAAGAACCTACTGAGTTTCTGGCACAGTTCTTACAAATTGCTGACACAGTACATGATAAAGAGGTAGATCAGGACGTCTACAGACTATTACTGTTTCCATTTGCTGTAAAAGATCAAGCTAAAAGGTAGTTAAATAACCAACCTACAGCAAGCATAAAGACATGGAAACAGTTATCAGACAAATTCCTGAATCATTTTTACCCTCCAAAGAGGATGACACAGCTAAGGCTGGACATCCAAGGCTTTAAACAAGAGGATAATGAATCCCTTTATAATGCTTGGGAGAGGTATAGAGGTATGCTAAGAAAATACCCCTCTGAAATGTTTTCAGAGTGGGTACAGTTAGACATCTTCTACTATGGGCTTACAGAAAAGGCTCAGATGTCTTTAGACCACTCAGCTGGTGGATCTATACACATGAGGAAGACAATTGAAGAAGCTCAAGAGCTTATAGACACTGTTGCTAGAAACCAATATTTGTACTCTAGCAATGAGTTCTCTCCAAAAGAGGAAGTCATGACAGTAGTCACTGATCCTAATCCTCAAGAACAGATGATTGAGCTTAATCAACAATTGCTCCTGATGACAGAACAGTTAGCAGAATTTAAAGAAATGCTCCATGATACTAAAGTTGCTAACAAGAACATAGAACTGCAGTTGAATCAAGCAAAACAGCAAATATCTAAACAGATAACAGAGGAATGTCAAGCAGTTCAACTAAGGAGTGGGAAGACACTGAATAACACTGCTCAAAAGAGCAAAAAGCCAAACAAGGAACAATTGACAGAGGATAACCAAACCACTGTTCAAAATCCCTCTGAGGACAGTAAGAGCCCAGAGAGGAATGTTATTGGCGTTCAAATGCCAGAAACGGAGGGAAAGCTGGCGTTAAACGCCCATTCCCTGCCCAGTTCTGGCGTTCAAACGCCAGAAAAGGGGGAAAAGTTGGCGTTAAACGCCCATTTTCCACCCAATCCTGGCATTCAGACGCCAAGGGAAGATCAGACACCTGAGAGTGCTGACAGTAATCCCTCTAACAAGGCTTCTTCAACCACTTCTGTAAGGAATAAACCTGCAGCATCTAAGGTTGAAGACTATAAAGCCAAGATGCCTTATCCTCAGAAACTCCGCCAAGCGGAACAGGATAAGCAATTTGCCCGTTTTGCAGACTATCTAAGGACTCTTGAAATAAAGATTCCGTTTGCAGAGGCACTTGAGCAAATACCTTCTTATGCTAAGTTCATGAAAGAGATCTTAAGTCATAAGAAGGATTCGAGGGAAAATGAAAAAGTATTTCTCACTGAAGAATGCAGTGCAGTCATTCTGAAAAGCTTACCAGAAAAGCTTCAAGATCCAGGAAGCTTTATGATACCATGCACATTAGAAGGCGCTTGCACCAAGACAGCCCTATGTGATCTTGGAGCAAGCATCAATCTAATACCTGCATCCACTATTAGAAAGCTTGGGTTGACTGGAGAAGTCAAACTAACCCGGATATGCCTCCAACTTGCTGATGGCTCCATTAAACATCCATCAGGCATGATAGAGGATATGATTGTCAAGGTTGGGCCATTTGCCTTTCCAACTGACTTTGTGGTGCTGGAAATGGAGGAGCACAAGAGTGCAACTCTCATTCTAGGAAGACCTTTCCTAGCAACTGGACGAACTCTCATTGATGTACAAAAAGGGGAAGTAACCCTGAGAGTCAATGAGGATGAGTTCAAGTTGAATGCTGTGAAAGCTATGCAGCATCCAGACACACCAAATGACTGCATGGGCGCTGACATTATTGACTCTTTGGTGGAAGAGATCAATATGACTGAAAGCCTAGAATCAGAGCTTGAAGACATCTTCAAGGATGCTCAGCCTGATCAAGAAGAACCACAGGAAACAAAGGAATTTTCGAAAATTCCTCATGAGGAGGATAAGCCTCCCAAACCTGAACTCAAACCACTACCACCATCCCTGAAGTATGCATTTCTGGGAAAGGGTGACACTTTTCCAGTGATTATAAGCTCTGCTTTAAGTCCACAGGAAGAGGAAGCACTGATTCAAGTGCTAAGGACACACAAGACAGCTCTTGGGTGGTCCATAAGTGATCTTAAGGGTATTAGCCCAGCTAGATGCATGCACAAGATCCTGTTGGAGGATAATGCCAAACCAGTGGTCCAACCACAAAGGAGGCTAAATCTAGCCATGAAGGAGGTGGTGCAGAAAGAGGTCACTAAATTACTAGAGGCTGGGATTATTTATCCTATTTCTGATAGCCCCTGGGTGAGCCCTGTCCAAGTTGTCCCCAAAAAGGGAGGCATGACAGTGGTTCATAATGAAAAAAATAAACTGGTTCCTACAAGAACAGTCACAGGGTGGCGTATGTGCATTGACTACAGAAGGCTCAATACAGCCACCAGAAAGGATCATTTTCCTTTACCATTCATAGACCAAATGCTAGAAAGACTAGCTGGTCATGATTACTACTGCTTTTTGGATGGCTATTCAGGTTACAACCAAATTGCAGTAGATCCTCAGGACCAAGAGAAAACAGCATTTACTTGCCTTTCTGGCGTGTTTGCCTACAGAAGGATGCCTTTTGGTCTGTGTAATGCTCCTGCAACCTTTCAGAGATGTATGCTATCCATCTTCTCTGATATGGTAGAGAAATTTCTGGAAGTCTTCATGGATGACTTCTCAGTATATGGAGACACATTCAGCTCCTGTCTTAATCACCTAGCACTTGTCCTGAAAAGGTGCCAAGAGACTAACCTGGTTTTAAACTAGGAGAAATGTCACTTTATGGTGACTGAAGGAATCGTCCTTGGGCACAAAATTTCAAGCAGGGGAATAGAGGTGGATAAGGCAAAGGTAGAGGTAATTGAAAAATTACCACCACCTGCCAATGTTAAGGCAATCAGAAGCTTTCTGGGGCATGCAGGATTCTACAGAAGGTTCATAAAGGATTTTTCAAAAATTGCAAAACCTTTGAGTAACCTGCTAGCTGCTGACACGCCATTTGTGTTTGACACACAATGTCAGCAGGCGTTTGAGACCCTGAAAGCTAAGCTGGTCACAGCACCAGTCATCTCTGCACCAGATTGGGCATTGCCATTTGAATTAATGTGTGATGCCAGTGACCATGCCATTGGTGCAGTGTTGGGACAGAGGCATAACAAGCTTCTGCACATCATTTATTATGCCAGCCGTGTTCTAAATGACGCACAGAAGAATTACACAACCACAGAAAAAGAGTTACTTGCAGTGCTCTATGCCATTGACAAGTTTAGATCCTACCTAGTGGGATCCAAAGTGATTGTGTACACTGACCATGCTGCTCTTAAATACTTACTCACAAAGCAGGATTCAAAACCCAGGCTAATAAGATGGGTGTTACTTCTGCAAGAGTTTGATATAGAAATAAGAGACAGAAAAGGGACGGAGAACCAGGTAGCTGATCATCTGTCCTGAATAGAACCAGTAGCTGGGGCGTCCCTCCCTTCTACTGAGATCTCTGAGACTTTCCCAGATGAGCAACTCTTTGCCATTCAGGAAGCTCCATGGTTTGCAGATATTGCAAACTATAAAGCTCCGAGGTTCATACCCCAGGAGTACAGCAGAGTGCAAAGAAAGAAATTAATTTCAGATGCCAAGTACTACCTATGGGATGAGCCATATCTCTTTAAGAGATGTGTAGACGGAATGATCCGTAGATGTGTACCCAGAGAAGAGGCACAAAGGATCCTATGGCATTGCCATGGATCACAGTATGGAGGACATTTTGGAAGTGAGCGAACAGCCACTAAAGTCCTCCAATGTGGCTTCTACTGGCCTACTCTCTATAAAGACTCCCGAGAGTTTATGCCTAACTGTGACAGTTGCCAAAGAGCTGGTAACTTACCTCACGGATATGCCATGCCTCAACAAGGGATATTAGAGATAGAATTGTTTGATGTATGGGAAATTGACTTCATGGGTCCATTTCCACCATCATACTCAAACACTTACATTCTGGTGGCAGTGGACTATGTATCTAAGTGGGTAGAAGCAATTGCTACACCCACTAATGATACCAAGACCGTGCTGAAATTCCTCCAGAAACACATCTTCAGCAGGTTTGGTGTTCCCAGAGTACTAATCAGTGACGGGGGCACTCATTTCTGCAATAGACAGCTATACTCTGCTATGGTTAGATATGGAATTAGCCACAAAGTGGCAACTCCGTATCATCCACAGACAAATGGGCAAGCTAAAGTCTCTAATAGAGAGCTAAAGAGAATCCTAGAACGGACTGTGATAGCCCGAAGAAAGGATTGGGCAAAGAGCTTGGATGATGCTCTGTGGGCATACAGAACAGCATTCAAGACTCCTATAGGAACCTCTCCATACCAACTGGTGTATGGGAAGGCCTGTCATCTGCCCGTGGAACTGGAACATAAAGCCTACTGGGCAACCAGATTCCTAAACATGGATGCTCAGTTAGCTGGTGAAAAAAGATTGCTCCAGCTAAATGAGCTAGAAGAGTTCAGACTCAATGCCTTTGAAAATGCAAAAATTTATAAGGAAAAGGCAAAGAAATGGCATGACAAGAAGTTGTCATCCAGAGTCTTTGAGCCAGGACAAAAAGTTCTGCTCTTCAACTCTAGGCTCAGATTGTTTCCAGGAAAACTTAAATCCTGGTGGAGGGGTCCGTATATGATTACAGGAGTGTCACCATATGGATATGTTGAGCTTCAAGATATTGATTCTGACAAAAGGTTCATTGTTAATGGACAGAGAATCAAGCATTATCTTGAAAGCAATTTTGAGCAGGAATGCTCAAAACTGAGACTTGAGAGATTCTCAGTAAAGGTCCAGCTAAAGACAGTAAAGAAGCGCTTGCTGGGAGGCAACCCAGTCATTAGGAGGTTATATGATTTGTTTTTACAGAGGCAAGTCTCAAAAATGAAGGAATTCATAGAGTTACAGAAGGATTCAGCTCAAAAAGCAGAGAAAAAGAGCTTACTGGCGAAAAAACGCCAGTAAGGGGCATTTTGGGCGTTAAACGCCAGAATGGGCACCATTCTGGGCGTTTAACGCCAGGTGTGCAGCATCCTGGGCGTTTAGAAAAACGCCCAGTGATAAAGGAATTCTGGCGTTTAACGCCAGCCAGGGCACCTGGCTGGGCGTTAAACGCCCAAAAGGGGCAACAAATGGGCGTTAAACGCCAGAATGGGTGCCATTCTGGGCGTTTAACGCCAGAAAGGTGGGGGGACCACAATTTCGTTTTCAAACCAAATTTTTTTCAAACTTTCCTTTTCTTACCCATACTTTTCTTCAAAATCAATCCTAAATCTTGTTCAAAAACTCACCCTTCTCTCAAATTCTTTCCATATCTTCTCAAATCTTCTTTCAAACTCTTCTTTTTTTTTCGAAATCTCTCCTCCCCACCTTATAAATACACGTTTGGACCCCTAATTGCCCACACCATTCGAATTTGCTTCTCCTCTCTCTCTCTTCCTTCCTTTCTTTTGCTTGAGGACAAGCAAAACCTCTAAGTTTGGTGTGCTTTTCCGTGATCACTAAGCCAAGATTCATCAAGATCATGGCTTCTAAGGGAAAACAAACCAATTTAAGAGGAAAGAAAGAGAATAATCTAAAGAATCTTTGGAATCAAGAGAAGTTCTTAACCAAATAACATGAAGACCATTATCACAAGATAATGGGTCTGAGGTCAGTGATCCCGGAAGTTAAATTTGATCTGAAAGAAGATGAATATCCGGGGATCCAAGAGCAAATTTGAAACAGAGGATGGGAAGTTCTAACCAATCCTGAGATAAAGGTTGGAAGGAACATGGTTCAGGAATTCTACTCAAATCTGTGGTTAACAGATAAGCAGAGAATGACTAGAACTGCTTACCATACCTACAGAACCATGGTCAGAGGGAAAGTTATGTACTTCCATCTGGACAAAATAAGAGAAATCTTCAAACTGCCTCAACTGCAAGATGATCCTGAATCCTTTAATAGGAGGATGGTGAGAGCAGATAAAGGGTTGGATCAAGTTCTAGAGGACATATGCCTCCCTGGAACTAAGTGGATAACCAATTCTAAGGGTGTCCTAAACCAACTTAAGAGGGGAGACCTCAAACCAAATGCAAGAGGTTGGCTAGACTTTATTGGCCGTTCCATACTTCCCACTAGCAACCGTTCTGAGGTCACTATCAAGAGAGCAGTGATGATTCATTGCATTATGCTTGGAAAAGAAGTGGAGGTTCATCATGTGATTGCTTGTGAGATCTACACAATTGCATATAAAAATTCCACTGAAGCCAAATTGGCTTACCCAAGCTTAATCTCCTTGCTCTGTAAAGAGGCTGGGGTAAAGATGGGAGTAGATGAGTTCATACCCATTGAACATCCAATCACCAAGAAGTCAATGGAAGGACAAACACAAGACAACTCTATCAAGAGGAGGGCGCAGGAGTTCCTCCCTGAATTCCATGAAATTGGCTACTGGGCCAGCCTAGAAGCATCTATCACCAAGTTGCAAGAGACTATGGAGCAACTGAAGGAAGAACAGCAGAATCAGAACTGCATGCTCTGCAAATTGCTGAAGGAACAAGAGAAGCAGGGGCGTGAACTCCAAGAGTGGAAACGCCAAAAGTTCTCCTCTCAAGCTGAGGGAGCATCCACTTCTCAAAATCAAGGTTGTTGAGTCCTAACTCTGTGATAACCTCTATCATTAGGAGCCTATTTAAATTTTCTGTTTTCTATTTTTTTTCCTATTTTTAGTTTCATTTTATATCTATTTTTGAGTCTTGTTCTTAATTCATAATTAATAAAATTTAAAGTTTATGCCTTAAAGCTATGAATGCCCTATGAATCCATCACCTCTCTTAAATGAAAAATGCTTTAATCACAAAAGAACAAGAAGTACAGGATTTCGAAATTTATCCTTGAAACTAGTTGAATTAGTTTGATGTGGTGACAATATTTTTTGTTTTCTGAATGAATGCTTGAACAGTGCATATGTCTCTTGAATTTGTTGTTTTGAGAATGTTAAAAATTGTTGGCTCTTGAAAGAATGAGGAAAAAGAGAACTGTTATTGAGGATCCAAAAAAATCATCTAATTGATTCTTGAAGCAAGAAAAAGCAGTGAATACAAAAAAAAAATTTCGAAAAAAAAAAAATAAAGTTGTGAACCAAGGCAAAAAGAGTGTGCTTAAGAATCCTGGACACCTCTAATTGGGGACTCTAGCAAAGCTGAGTCACAATCTAAAAAGGTTCACCCAATTATGTGTCTGTGGCATGTATGTATCCGGTGGTAATACTAGAAGACAGAGTGCTTTGGGCCACAGCCAAGACTCATACACTAGCTATGTTCAAGAATCATTATACTTAACTAGGAGAATCAATAACACTATCTGAGTTCTGAGTTCTTATAGATGCTAATCATTCTGAACTTCAAAGGATAGAGTGAGATGCCAAAACTATTCGGAGGCAAAAAGCTACTAGTCCCGCTCATCTAATTGGAACTATGTTTCTTTGATATTTTGGAGTCTATAGTATATTCTCTTCTTTTTATTCTATTTTTGATTTTCAGTAACTTGGGGACAAGCAACAATTTAAGTTTGGTGTTGTGATGAGCGGATAATTTGTACGCTTTTTAGCATTGTTTTTAGTATGTTTTTAGTAGTTTGAGTTGAGTTTTTAGTATATTTTTATTAGTTTTTAGTTAAAATTCACTTTTCTGGACTTTACTATGAGTTTGTGTGTTTTTCTGTGATTTCAGGTATTTTCTGGCAGAAATTGAGGGTCCTGAGCAAAAATCTGATTCAGAGACTGAAAAGGACTGCAGATGCTGTTGGATTCTGACCTTCCTGTACTCGAAGTGGATTTTCAGGAGCTACAGAAGCCCAATTGGTGCGCTCTCAACGGCATTGGAAAGTAGACATCCTGGGCTTTCCAGCAATGTATAATAGTCTATACTTTTCCCGAGATTTGATGGCCCAAACCGGCATGGCAAATCAGCCTCAGAATTTCCAGCGTTTAACGCTGGAACTGGCATAAAACTTGGAGTTAAACGCCCAAACTGGCATAAAAGCTGGCGTTTAACTCCAGAAAAGGTCTCTACACATGAAAGCTTCAATGCTCAGCCCAAGCACACATCAAGTGGGCCCGGAAGTGGATTTTTCTGTCATTTACTCATTTCTGTAAACCTTAGGTTACTAGTTCACTATTAATAGGATCTTTTGACATTGTATCTGGACCTCATGACACTTTACACGTTTCTTTGTGTACTCCTTACAGCATGAGTCTCTAAACCCCATGGTTGGGGGTGAGGAGCTCTGCTGTGTCTTGATGGATTAATGCAATTACTACTGTTTCTTATTCAATCATGCTTGCTTCCGTTCTAAGATATCACTTGTTCTTAACCCGGATGAATGTGATGACCCGTGACACTCATCATATTCTCAACTATGAACGCGTGCCTGACAACCACCTCCGTTCTATTTTAGATTGAGTAGATATCTCTTGGATTCTTTAATCAGAATCTTCGTGGTATAAGCTAGAACTGATGGCGGCATTCAAGAGAATTCGGAAGGTCTAAACCTTGTCTGTGGTATTCTGAGTAGGATTCGATGATTGAATGACTGTGACGAGCTTCAAACTCCTGAAGGTGGGGCGTTAGTGACAGACGCAAAAGAATCACTGGATTCTATTCCGGCCTGATTGAGAACCGACAGATGGATAGCCGTGCCGTGACAGGGTGCGTTGAACATTTCCACTGAGAGGATGGGAGGTAGCCATTGACAACGGTGAAACCCTACATACAGCTTGCCATGGAAGGAGCCTTGCGTGTTTGATGAAGAAGACAGTAGGAAAGCAGAGATTCAGAAGATGGAGCATCTCCAAAACCTCAACCTATTCTCCATTACTGCATAACAAGTACTTATTTCATGTTCTTTTGCTTTTCACATTCAACCCTGATAATTTCTAATATCCTGACTAAGATTTACAAGATAACCATAGCTTGCTTCAAGCCGACAATCTCTGTGGGATCGACCCTTGCTCACGCAAGGTATTACATGGATGACCCAGTGCACTTGCTGGTTAGTTGTGCGGGATTGCAAAAGTGTGATTGCAATTTCGTGCACCACTAACTTAAGGATCGGAGTCCCTTGCAGGTACCACCACCCTTCTGTGACGAAGGATCAGCAGCACCACCAAGTCCAACAAGTCGGACTCAATGGTGCGCGAAATTGTGAACAATACTTTTCACAACTCTCATAATCCCTGGTCATGAACTCCAAAAACTTGGTGGTTCAATTCCATGGCATTACACAACTTCGCACAACTAACCAGCAAGTGCACTGGGTCGTCCAAGTAATACCTTACGTGAGTAAGGGTCGATCCCACGGAGATTGTTAGTATGAAGCAAGCTATGGTCATCTTGCAAATCTTAGTCAGGCAGACTCAAATGTATATGGTGATGAACGAAAATAACATAAAAGATAAAGATAGAGATACTTATGTAATTCATTGGTAGGAACTTCAGATAAGCGCATGAAGATGCCTTCCCTTCCGTCTCTCTGCTTTCCTACTGTCTTCATCCAATCCTTCTTACTCCTTTCCATGGCAAGCTCGTGTAGGGTTTCACCGTTGTCAATGGCTACCTCCCATCCTCTCAGTGAAAGCGATTGCATATGCTCTGTCACAGCATAGCGGAATTCAGCTGTCGGTTCTCGGTCAGGCCGGAATAATATCCATTGATACTTTTGCGTCTGTCACTAACGCCCCGCCTGCTAGGAGTTTGAAGCACGTCACAGTCATTCAGTCATTGAATCCTACTCAGAATACCACAGACAAGGTTAGACCTTCCGGATTCTCTTGAATGCTGCCATCAGTTCTCGCCTATACCACGAAGACTCTGATCTCACGGAATGGTTGGCTCGTTTGTCAGGCGAGCACTCGGTTGTCAGGCGATCAACCATGCATCGTGCAATCAGGAATCCAAGAGACATTCACTAGAGCCTTGGTTGCTTGTAGAACAAAAGTGGTTGTCAGTCACCTTGTTCATAAGTGAGAATGATGATGAGTGTCACGGATCATCACATTCATCAAGTTGAAGAACAAGTGATATCTTAGAACAAGAACAAGCGGAATTGAATGGAAGAACAATAGTAATTGCATTAATACTCGAGGTACAGCAGAGCTCCACACCTTAATCTATGGTGTGTAGAAACTCCACCGTTGAAAATACATAAGCATAAGGGTTAGGCATGGCCGAATGGCCAGCCTCCCAATGATCTAAGATAGCATAAAATGAAGATAGCTACCAAAGTCTTCTATTACAATAGTAAAAGGTCCTACTTATAGATAACTAGTAGCCTAAGGTTTACAGAAATGAGTAAATGACATAAAAATCCACTTCCGGGCCCACTTGGTGTGTGCTTGGGCTGAGCAATGAAGCAATTTCGTGTAGAGACTCTTCTTGGAGTTAAACGCCAGCTTTTATGCCAGTTTGGGCGTTTAACTCCCATTTGGGTGCCAGTTCCGGCGTTTAACGCTGGGATTTCTTGAGGTGACTTTGAACGCCGGTTTGGGCCGGCAAAGTATGGACTATCATATATTGCTGGAAAGCCCAGGATGTCTACTTTCCAACGCCGTTGAGAGCGTGCCAATTGGGCTTCTGTAGCTCCAGAAAATCTACTTCGAGTGCAGGGAGGTCAGAATCCAACAGCATCTGCAGTCCTTTTCAGTCTCTGAATCAGATTTTTGCTCAGAACCTTCAATTTCAGCCAGAAAATACCTGAAATCACAGAAAAACACACAAACTCATAGTAAAGTCCAGAAAAGTGAATTTTAACTAAAAACTAATAAAGATATACTAAAAACTCAACTAAAACTACAAAAAACATACTAAAAATAATGCCAAAAAGTGTATAAATTATCCGCTCATCACAACACCAAACTTAAATTGTTGCTTGTCCTCAAGCAACTGAAAATCAAATAAGATAAAAAAGAAGAGAATATGCAATGAATTCCAAAAACATCTATGAAGATCAGTATTAATTAGATGAGCGGGGCTTTTAGCTTTTTGCCTCTGAACAGTTTTGGCATCTCACTCTATCCTTTGAAATTCAGAATGGTTGGCTTCTTTAGGAACTCAGAATCCAGATAGTGTTATTGATTCTCCTAGTTAAGTATGATGATTCTTGAACACAGCTACTTTATGAGTCTTGGCCGTGGCCCAAAGCACTCTGTCTTCCAGTATTACCACCGGATACATACATGCCACAGACACATAATTGGGTGAACCTTTTCAGATTGTGACTCAGCTTTGCTAAAGTCCCCAATTAGAGGTGTCCAGGGTTCTTAAGCACACTCTTTTTGCCTTGAATCACAACTTTATTCTTTCTTTTTCTTTCTTTTTCTCTTCTCTTTTTTTTTCGGTTTTCTTCTTTCTCTTTTTTTTTTGTATTCACTGCTTTTTCTTGCTTCAAGAATCATTTTTAATGATTTTTCAGATCCTCAGTAACATGTCTCCTTTTTCATCATTCTTTCAAGAGCCAACCTTCATGAACCACAAATTCAAGATACATATGCACTGTTTAAGTATACATTCAGAGAACAAGAGTATTGCCACCACATCAAAATAATTAAACTATTATAAAATTCAAAATTCATGCAATTCTTTCCTTTTTTCTCAATTAAGCACGTTTTTATTCAAGAAAGGTGATGGATTCATAGGACATTCATAACTTTAAGGCATAGATACTAAGACACTAATGATCACAAGACACAAACATGGACAAACATAAGCTTAAAATTCAAAAAATAGAAGAATAAAAAACAAGGAGATTAAAGAACGGGTCCACCTTAGTGATGGCGGCTCTTTCTTCCTCTTGAAGATCCTATGGTGTGCTTGAGCTCCTCAATGTCTCTTCCTTGTCTTTGTTGCTCCTCCCTTAGTTGTCCCATGTTGGAACTCAATTCTCCTAGGGAGGTGTTTAGTTGCTCCCAATAGTTTTGTGGAGGAAAGTGCATCCCTTGAGGTATCTCAGGGATCTCATGATGAGAGGGGTCTCTTGTGTGCTCCATCCTTTTCTTAGTGATGGGCTTGTCCTCATCAATGGGGGTGTCTCCTTCTATGTCAACTCCAACTGAATAACAGAGGTGACAAATGAGATGAGGAAAGGCTAGCCTCGCCAAGGTGGAAGACTTGTCCGCCACTTTATAGAGTTCTTGGGCTATAACCTCATGAACTTCCACTTCTTCTCCAATCATAATGCTATGAATCATGATGGCCCGGTCTAGAGTAACTTCAGACCGGTTGCTAGTGGGAATGATTGAGCGTTGGATGAACTCCAACCATCCTCTAGCCACGGGTTTGAGGTCATGCCTTCTCAATTGAACTGGCTTGCCTCTTGAATCTCTCTTCCATTGTGCGCCCTCTTCACATATGACTGTGAGGACTTGGTCCAACCTTTGATCAAAGTTGACCCTTCTTGTGTAAGGATGTTCATCTCCTTGCATCATAGGCAAGTTGAATGCTACCCTCACACTTTCCGGACTGAAATCCAAGTATTTCCCCCGAACCATAGTAAGATAATTCTTTGGATCCGGGTTCATACTTTGATCATGGTTCTTTGTGATCCATGCATTGGCATAGAACTCTTGAACCATCAAGATTCCGACTTGTTGAATGGGGTTGGTAAGTACTTCCCAACCTCTTCTTCGGATCTCATGGCGGATCTCCGGATATTCACCCTTTTTGAGTGAAAAGGGGACCTCGGGGATCACCTTCTTCAAGGCCACAACTTCATAGAAGTGGTCTTGATGCACCCTTGAGATGAATCTATCCATCTCCTATGACTCGGAGGTAGAAGCTTTTGCCTTCCCTTTCCTCTTTCTAGAGGTTTCTCCGGCCTTGGATGCCATAAATGGTTATGGAAAACGAAAAAGCAACGCTTTTACCACACCAAACTTAAAAGGTTTGCTCGTCCTCGAGCAAAAGAAGAAAGAAGAGAGTAGAAGAAGAAGAAATGAGGAGAAAGGGAATGGCTTTGTATTCGGCCAAAGAAGAGGAGAAGTGGTGTTTAGGTTGTGTGAAAATGAAGGAGTGAAGAAGGGTATTTATAGGAGAGAGGGGAGATAGAGTTCGGCCATTATGGGTGGGTTTAGGAGGGAAAGTGGTTTGAATTTGAATGGAAGGGTTGGTGGGGTTTTGTGAAGGATGGATGTGAGTGGTGAAGAGAAAGATGGGATTTGATAGGTGAAGGGTTTTTGGGGAAGAGGTATTGAGGTGATTGGTGAATGGGGGAAGAAGAGAGAGGGTGGTGGTGGGGTTAGTGGGGGTCCTGTGGGGTCCACAGATCCTGTGGTGTCAAGGAAAAGTCATCCCTGCACCAAATGTTGCTCAAAATCACGTTTTGAGTCATTTCTGGCGTTAAACGCCGGGCTGGTGCCCATTCCTGGCGTTTAACGCCAGGTTCTTGCCCTTCTCTGGCGTTTAACGCCAGTCTGGTGCCCCTTTCTGGCGTTAAACGCCCAGAATGGTGCCAGACTGGGCGTTAAACGCCCAACTGCTAGCCTCACTGGCGTTTAAACGCCAGTGAGTTCTTCCTCCAGGGTGTGCTGTTTTTCTTCCTGTTTTTCATTTTGTTTTTGCTTTTTCAATGGATTTTGTGACTTCTCATGATCATCAACCTACAAAAAACATAAAATAACAAAGGGAAATAGATAAAATATAATTATTGGGTTGCCTCCCAACAAGCGCTTCTTTAATGTCAGTAGCTTGACAGAGGGCTCTCATGGAGCCTCATAGATACTCAGAGCAATGTGGGAACCTCCCAACACCAAACTTAAAGTTTGAATGTGGGGGTTCAACACCAAACTTAGAGTTTGGTTGTGGCCTCCCAACACCAAACTTAGAGTTTGACTGTGGGGGCTCTGTTTAGCTCTGTTTTGAGAGAAGCTCTTCATGCTTCTTCTCCATGGTGACAGAGGGATATCCTTGAGCCTTAAACACCAAGGATTTTTTATTCACTTGAATGATCAGTTCACCTTTATCAACATCAATCACAGCCTTTGCTGTGGCTAGGAAGGGTCTGCCAAGGATGATGGATTCACCCATGCACTTCCCAGTCTCTAGGACTATGAAATCAGTAGGGATGTAATGGTCTTCAACTTTTACCAAAACATTCTCTACAAGTCCATGAGCTTGTTTTCTTGAGTTGTCTGCCATCTCCAATGAGATTCTTGCAGCTTGTACCTCAAAGATCCCTAGCTTCTCCATTACAGAGAGAGGCATGAGGTTCACACTTGACCCTAAGTCACACAGGGCCTTCTTGAAGGTCATGGTGCCTATGGTACAAGGTATGGAAAACTTCCCAGGATCTTGTCTCTTTTGAGGTAATTTCTGCCTAGACAAGTCATCCAGTTCTTTGGTGAGCAAGGGAGGTTCATCTTCCCAAGTCTCATTTCCAAATAACTTGTCATTTAGCTTCATGATTGCTCCAAGGTACTTAGCAACTTGCTCTTCAGTGACATACTCATCCTCTTCAGAGGAAGAATACTCATCAGAGCTCATGAAAGGCAGAAGTAAGTCCAATGGAATCTCTATGGTCTCATTTTGAGCCTCAGACTTCCATGGTTCCTCATTGGGGAACTCAGAGGAGGTTGGTGCACGCCCATTGAGGTCTTCCTCAGTGGGGTCCACCTCCTCTCTTTCCTCTCCATATTCGGCCATGGTTATGGCTTTGCACTCTCCTTTTGGATTTTCTTCTGTATTACTTGGGAGAGTACTAGGAGGGAGTTCAGTAATTTTCTTGCTCAGCTGACCCACTTGTCCTTCCAAATTTCTGATGGAGGACCTTGTTTCATTCATGAAACTTTGAGTGGTTTTGATTAGATCAGAGACCATTGTTGCTAGGTCAGAGGTATTCTGCTTAGAACTCTCTGTCTGTTGCTGAGAAGATGATGGAAAAGGCTTGCCATTGCTAAACCTGTTTCTTCCACCGTTGTTGTTATTGAAACCTTGTTGAGGTCTCTCTTGATTCTTCCATGAAAAATTTGGGTGATTTCTCCATGAAGAATTATAGGTGTTTCCATAGGGTTCTCCTAGGTAATTCACCTCTTCCATTGAAGGGTTCTCAGGATCATAAGCTTCTTCCTCAGATGAAGCATCCTTAGTACTGCTTGGTGCATTTTGCATTCCAGGCAGACTTTGAGAGATCAAATTGACTTGTTGGGTCAATATCTTGTTCTGAGCCAATATGGCATTCAGAGTATCAATCTCAAGAACTCCTTTCTTCTGACTTGTCCCATTGTTCACAGGATTCCTTTCAGAAGTGTACATGAATTGGTTATTTGCAACCATCTCAATTAGTTCCTGAGCCTCTGTAGGCGTCTTCTTCAGATGAAGAGATCCTCCAGCAGAGCTATCCAAAGACATCTTGGATAGTTCAGAGAGACCATCATAGAAAATACCTATGATGCTCCATTCAGAAAGCATGTCTGAGGGACATTTTCTGATTAATTGTTTGTATCTTTCCCAAGCTTCATAGAGGGATTCTCCATCCTTCTGTCTGAAGGTTTGGACTTCCACTCTAAGCTTACTCCATTTTTGAGGTGGAAAGAACTTTGCCAAGAAGGCATTGACTAGCTTTTCCCAAGAGTCCGGGCTATCTTTAGGTTGTGAGTCCAACCATATTCTAGCTCTGTCTCTTACAGCAAAAGGGAATAGCATAAGTCTATAGACCTCAGGGTCTACCCCATTAGTCTTGACAGTGTCACAGATTTGCAAGAACTCAGCTAAAAACTGATGAGGATCTTCCAATGGAAGTCCATGGAACTTGCAATTCTGTTGCATTAGAGAAACTAATTGAGGCTTAAGCTCAAAGTTGTTTGCTCCAATGGCAGGGATAGAGATGCTTCTCCCATAGAAGTTGGGAGTAGGTGCAGTAAAGTCACCCAGCACCTTCCTTGTATTGTTGGCATTGTTGTTGTTTTCGGCTGCCATGTGTTCTTCTTCTTTGAAGAATTCGGTCAGGTCCTCTAAAGAGAGTTGTGCTTTGGCTTCTCTTAGCTTTCTCTTTAAGGTTCTTTCAGGTTCAGGGTCCGCGTCAACAAGAATGCCTTTGTCTCTGCTCCTGCTCATATGAAAGAGAAGAGAACAAGAAAATGTGGAATCCTCTATGTCACAGTATAGAGATTCCTTGAGGTGTCAGAGGAAACGAAAAATAGAAGAAGGAGGTAGAAGAATTCGAACTTGATTAGATAGAGTTCGAATTGTGCATTAAGAAGGAGTAGTACTCCATAAATAGAAGGATGTGAGAAGGAGGGAAGAGAATTTTCGAAAATTAATTAGAAGGATGTCAAAAACATTTTAAAAATTGATTGATAATTTTCGAAAATTGAAAGTGGAAAAGAAATCAAGTGATTTTTGAAAAAGATTTTGAAATTAGAAGTTAAAAAGATTTGATTGAAAACTGATTTTGAAAAAGATGTGATTAAAGAGATATGATTGATTTTAAAAATATGTGATTGAAAAGATATGATTTGAAAACAATTTTAAAAAGATTTGATTTTAAGAATTAGTAACTTGGCTATCAAGAAAAGATATGATTCAAACATTAAACCTTTCTCAACAGAAAAGGCAACATACTTGAAATGTTGAATCAAATCATTAATTGATAGTAAGTATCTTTGAAAAAGGAAAGGAATTGATTTTGAAAACATTTGATTGAAAAGATATGATTTGAAAAAGATTTGATTTTGAAAAGCTTAGAAAACTTGAAAAAAAATGATTTGAAAAACAAAATCTTCCCCCTTTTGCCATCCTGGCGTTAAACGCCCAGAATGGCCTCCATTCTGGCGTTTAACGCCCAAAATGCTACCTCTTTGGGCGTTAAACGCCCAACCAGGTACCCTGGTTGGCGTTTAAACGCCAGTCTGTCTTCTTCACTGGGCATTTTTTGAATGCTCAGCTTTTTCTGTATAATTCCTCTGCAGCATGTTCTGAATCTTCAATTCTTTGTATTATTGACTTGAAAAGACACAAATTAAAAATATTTTTGGATTTTTTAATAATCAAAATGCAACAAGAATGAAATAACAATGCATGCAAGACACCAAACTTAGCAGTTTGTATACTACTGACACTATATGAGACACATAAACACTCAAGCCAAAAGAATTCAAAGATCAGAGTAAGAAATCATCAAGAATTACTTGAAGATCCTTAAGATACATGAATGAATGTATGCAATTGACACCAAACTTAAAATGAGACTAGTGTCTCAACAAGGAACATAACATATTTTTGGTTTTTATGAAATTTTTTTTTTTTGATTTTTTTGTGTTTTTCGAAAATTAAGTGGAAAAAGATATCAAAATTCTTAATGAGAATTCCAGGAATCAGTGCAATGCTAGTCTAAGACTCCGGTCCAGGAATTAGACATGGCTTTACAGCCAGCCAAGCTTTCAAAGAAAGCTTCGGTCCAAAACACTAGACATGGCCAAAGGCCAGCCAAGCCTTAGCAGATCACTGCTCCAAAAGCAAGATTGATAAAAATCAACAAGCTCTTGTGATGATAAGTTGAAACCTCGGTCCAATGAGATTAGACATGGCTTCTCAGCCAGCCAGACTTCAACAAATCATCATGAAACTCTAGAATTCATCTTCAAAAATTTCGAAAAAAAAAATACCTAATCTAAGCAACAAGATGAACCTTCAGTTGTCCAAACTGAACAATCCCAGGCATTGTTACCAAAAGCTTGCTCAAAACTTGAACAATCCCCGGCAACGGCGCCAAAAACTTGGTGCGCGAAATTGTGAACAATACTTTTCACAACTCTCATAATCCCTGGTCATGAACTCCAAAAACTTGGTGGTTCAATTCCATGGCATTACACAACTTCGCACAACTAACCAGCAAGTGCACTGGGTCGTCCAAGTAATACCTTACGTGAGTAAGGGTTGATCCCACGGAGATTGTTAGTATGAAGCAAGCTATGGTCATCTTGCAAATCTTAGTCAGGCAGACTCAAATGTATATGGTGATGAACGAAAATAACATAAAAGATAAAGATAGAGATACTTATGTAATTCATTGGTAGGAACTTCAGATAAGCGCATGAAGATGCCTTCCCTTCCGTCTCTCTGCTTTCCTACTGTCTTCATCCAATCCTTCTTACTCCTTTCCATGGCAAGCTCGTGTAGGGTTTCACCATTGTCAATGGCTACCTCCCATCCTCTCAGTGAAAGCGATTGCATATGCTCTGTCACAGCATAGCGGAATTCAGCTGTCGGTTCTCGGTCAGGCCGGAATAATATCCAGTGAAGCACGTCGCAGTCATTCAGTCATTGAATCCTACTCAGAATACCACAGACAAGGTTAGACCTTCCGGATTCTCTTGAATGCTGCCATCAGTTCTCGCCTATACCACGAAGACTCTGATCTCACGGAATGGTTGGCTCGTTTGTCAGGCGAGCACTCGGTTGTCAGGCGATCAACCATGCATCGTGCAATCAGGAATCCAAGAGACATTCACTAGAGCCTTGGTTGCTTGTAGAACAAAAGTGGTTGTCAGTCACCTTGTTCATAAGTGAGAATGATGATGAGTGTCACGGATCATCACATTCATCAAGTTAAAGAACAAGTGATATCTTAGAACAAGAACAAGCGGAATTGAATGGAAGAACAATAGTAATTGCATTAATACTCGAGGTACAGCAGAGCTCCACACCTTAATCTATGGTGTGTAGAAACTCCACCGTTGAAAATACATAAGCATAAGGGTTAGGCATGGCCGAATGGCCAGCCTCCCAATGATCTAAGATAGCATAAAACGAAGATAGCTACCAAAGTCTTCTATTACAATAGTAAAAGGTCCTACTTATAGATAACTAGTAGCCTAAGGTTTACAGAAATGAGTAAATGACATAAAAATCCACTTCCGGGCCCACTTGGTGTGTGCTTGGGCTGAGCAATGAAGCAATTTCGTGTAGAGACTCTTCTTGGAGTTAAACGCCAGCTTTTATGCCAGTTTGGGCGTTTAACTCCCATTTGGGTGCTAGTTCCGGCGTTTAACGCTGGGATTTCTTGAGGTGACTTTGAACGCCGGTTTGGGCCATCAAATCTTGGGCAAAGTATGGACTATCATATATTGCTGGAAAGCCCAGGATGTCTACTTTCCAACGCCGTTAAGAGCGTGCCAATTGGGCTTCTGTAGCTCCAGAAAATCCACTTCGAGTGCAGGGAGGTCAGAATCCAACAGCATCTGCAGTCCTTTTCAGTCTCTGAATCAGATTTTTGCTCAGAACCTTCAATTTCAGCCAGAAAATACCTGAAATCACAGAAAAACACACAAACTCAAAGTAAAGTCCAGAAAAGTGAATTTTAACTAAAAACTAATAAAAATATACTAAAAACTCAACTAAAACTACCAAAAACATACTAAAAACAATGCCAAAAAGTGTATAAATTATCCGCTCATCACTCAACAGCACCGACCAATACAGAAGATCTCGTCCGAGTTCGACCTACAGTTTAAGGTAACCTTCAGAACAGCACCCAACTGGTTTTTTCCAAAAATGCTACTTTTGAGCTGTTAAACCTTTCCAGCAAGTCTGTACCCCGTGTAACCTCCACATGGAGTCTAAGAACCCTTTTAAATACCTCAAATGCATTGGGGATGGAATTAATGAACCAAAATTGAATTATTCCCCTATAAAATTTGTTAAAGACAATATTAAAATTGTGATTATGATTGAAAATGATTATAAATGTGATATGACAACTGCTTATGCCCTGGGTCGAGGTGTATGACCCGGGCTAATTGACGACAAGTCGATCAACCTCTTCAGGACTGGATTATCCGACCTCTTCTCAAAGGGCCCAAATAGAAGAACACGACCCAAGTCCAAAGGCAGCACAAGCCTAGGAAGATAAGGGCAGTTCCCTTAAAGATGAAGATAACTCTACTCAAAAGATAAGATAAGATAACTATCTTATCTTTAGAAAGGTCACTCCACGCCATTATAAATACACTGGAGCACCCAGGTATAATTCATACTCTGATTCTACTAAAAACCTGCTTAATACCCTTGCTAACTTAAGCATCGGGGTCCCTTGCAGGTACCACCACCCTCCGGTGATAAAGGATCAGCACCACCACCAAGTTCAACAAGTCGGACACGGCGGCTCCGGCCACCATCGTCAAGTCGGACGCAACAGCGCCGACCATTACAGAAGATCTTGTTTGAGATCAACCTATAGTTTCAGGTAACCCTCGGAACATTGGCGCCAATGTTTCAGGGAACCTGGAAGTCATCCCATTATCATGGCAGACAACCTTGACAACGACCACGACTCTGATCTAGAGAACAGGACGCCGCATAAGAACACGGACACCACACCCAAAGATGCATCTCAACCAAATAAAGACGAGAATTCGCCAAGTACATAAATCATGGAGGCACTTCAAGCTCAACAAGATAGTCTCAAACAGCTTGAAAAAGAGGCCGAACATCAATGGGAAGCCGAGAGGGACCTTCGGAGGGAAACTAGGCAACGCCGGAAATTGGAGGACAAGCTCCTAAAGCTCGAAGCCGACTTTAAAACAAAAACCATCCAGCCTAATCTCGAAGACAGCTCCCACAAAGATCAAGATCCATTCACTAAAGAAATCATGAAAACTAAAGTCCCAAAGGACTTCAAAGCTCCCGACATGACTCCATACGACGGCATCGGATCCAAGCCATCATCTCAGCAATTTCAGAAGTAGAATTTATCTCACCAACACCTCGGACGCTATTCAATGCAAAGCCTTCCCAACAACACTAACAAAGACGACAATTAAGTGGTTTGACACTTTGCCCCCCAGATCCATCACAAGTTTTGACGACCTGGCTAAGAAATTTCTTGCCTGATTTTCCATCCAGAAGGACAAAGTCAAATACGCCCCAAGCCTATTATGAATCAAGCAAGGAGATCGGGAGAGTCTTTATAGCTACATGGAGAGATTCAACAAAGCATGCCTGGACATACAAAGCCTACCAACGGAAGCAGCCATTATGGGTCTCATCAATGGCCTGCGAGAAGGACCTTTTAGTGACTCTATATCAAAGAAACATCCAACATCTCTGAATGAAGTGTAGGAACAAGCTGAGAAGTACATCAAAATGGAGGAAAACTCTCGACTAGGAGAGACCTCAAAATCCGGATCCTCCTACTCCTCCCGGGATAAGGATAAAAAATCCAAGAAGAAAGAAGATCAATACAGCGAGAAGCCTAAAAAATACAACAACTACACCCCCTTCAGGTGTCTCTTGTGGATGTTTACCGAGAAGTATGCCATACCGAGAAGATCCCACCACCTCGCTCAGTCAAAAGCAAGAAAGGAGGGGAAATCGGACAGAATACTGTGAATAGTACCAAATATATGGACATCCTACCAATGAATGCTTCGACTTAAAAAATGTTATTGAGAAATTGGTAAGAGAAGGACGACTAGATCGGTATATAGCCAACAAATTAGAGGAGCCCTAAAAAAGAAGAAGGGACGAAGAGGTCGGACAAGGAGAGCGACAACCTCGCACCCCAGAGAGGCACGTTCACATGATAAACGGAGGATTTTCAGGAGGAGGGATCTCAAAATCATCCCGCAAAAGGCACCTTAAAGAAATATATCATGTCGAGGGAGGAGAAGGATCACCCGACCTCCCTACTATTACTTTCACCCAAGAGGACGCAACAGGCATCATCCCGGGACACGACGATCCTTTGGTCATCGCTATCATATTGGCCAATGCTAACCTCCACCACACACTAGTGGACCAATGAAGCTCGGCAGACATCTTATTTAAACCGGCTTTCGATAAACTTGGCCTACAGGAGAAAGAACTTAGAGCGTATCCAAATAGCTTGTTTGGACTAGGAGACACTCCAATCCAACCGCTGGGATACATCTTACTACACACAACCTTCGGAAAAGGAACCCGATCAAGGACACTCAACATAGACTACATTGTAGTTGATGTAAGCTCAGCCTACAACGCCCTGATAGGTCAGAGAATATTGAATCAGCTCGCAGCAGTAGTTTCAACTCCACATCTATGCATGAAATTCCCAACTCCAGAAGGGAATGCTATGATAAAAAGGAGATCAGAAAATAGCACGACGCTATTACAATGAAAGTCTGAACCTCAGAGGCAAAAGGGAAGAAATCCACACCATCGAGCTCGGGGGAGTTCGAGGTCGGGAAGAACTTCGCCTACAACCTGAGGGTGAAATCAAAGAAGTCCAGATCGGAGACACCACAGACAAAACAACAAACATTGGGGCAACTTTGAAACAAGACACAAAAGGCCCTCTAATATAGTTCATAAGGGATAATGCCGACCTCTTTGCTTGGAAAGCTGCAGACATGCCGGGCATAGACCCCAAATTAATGTGCCACAAGCTGGTAGTATATCCAGGATCTCGGCCAGTACAGCAGAAGCATAGGAAGCTCGGACCAGAAAGATCCCAAGCTGTGGAAGAACAAGTGCAGACTCTACTAGAGGCAGGGTTCATAAGAGAGGTCAAGTACACATTATGGCTAGCCAATGTTGTTTTAGTGAAAAAGTCAAATGGGAAGTGGCGGATGTGCACCGACTACACTGATCTCAACAAAGTCTGGCCAAAGGATCCCTATCCACTCCCAAGTATCGACACTCTAGTAGATGCCTCCTCCGGATACAAGTACCACTCGTTCATGGACGCTTATTCTGGTTATAATCAAATCCCGATGTATCCCTCTAATCAAGAGAAGAACTCATTCTTGACTCCAAAAGCAAATTATTATTACGTCGTCATGCCATTCGGACTAAAAAAAGCAGGAGCTACTTACCAAAGATTAATGAACAAAGTCTTCGCAGATCATATCAAAAAACTCATGGAGGTATATCTGGACGACATGTTGGTGAAAACACAAAGTGAGAAATCATTACTGCCCGACCTCACCAAAGTGTTTGACACCATAAGAGAGCATGACATGCGACTTAATCCCGCAAAGTGCACCTTCGCAGTAGAAGCGGACAAATTCCTGGGTTTCATGTTAACACAACGGGGAATTGAGGCAAATCCGGACAAATGCTGGGCCATACTTGACATGAAGAGTCCGACCTGTGTCAAAGAGGTACAATAACTCAAAAGGAGAATGGTAGCCTTCTCTAGGTTTCTATCCGGATCAGCCATATGATCTCTCCCCTTCTATGCCACTCTAAGGAAAAGAAAGAGATTTGAATGGATAGCTAAGTGCGAACAAACTTTCCAGGATTTCAAAATGATCATGGGATAACCACCTATTCTAACTCAACCACTGGAAGGAGAACCACTTGTATTGTACCTCCTAGTGGGAAGCCGGACAATAGCATCAGCACTGATCAAAGAAGACAAAACTGGGCAACAACCCATCTACTTCATCAACAAAGCTCTATAGGGGGCAGAACTGAGCTATCAAAAGATAAAGAAGTTCGCCTATGCCCTCATACTAACTTCTCGACGACTTCACCCCTACTTTCAAGCTCACACCATCAAGGTTCGGACTAATCAGGCCATTGATGCAAGTGCATATTTGCTTTATTAGTTAGTTAGTTTAGTTAGTTTTAGCTTAATTTCACTCATTTTCTCTAAATAAACAAGTCCTTTTATGAGTTTTGTTTCCATGCATGAGAGTACTTAGGAATGTGTTGATTCTAGCCAAATTCATGCACATGATTTAAGGAATGCATACATGAATGAGTATGAATGAATCTCATGAAATTTATTGCATGAATTGGTAAGACTTTGAAGCTATTTCCCTTGTTGATGATAGGTGATGAAACAAGGATGCATGGAAGCAAGAATGATGCAACCTGGGCAAGAAGTTGGCGTTGCCAACTTGGACATAAGGGGCGTTGTTCTTGGCAACGCCAGGAAGAGGAGTTGGCGTTGCCAACTTGGAGGATAAGGGGCGTTGTTCTTGGCAACGCCAGGCAGCCTTGGAAGCAAAGTTGGCGTTGCCAACTCTAGAACCAAGTTGCCAACGCCACACACAAGCCACAAGCAAGCAAACTTGGCCCTGGAGGAAGAGCTGGCGTTGCCAACTCTAGAACCAAGTTGCCAACGCCCACACAAGCAAGGAACTTGAGCCATGAAGGAGTGTCGAGGGCGTTGCCAACGCCAAGAACCATGGGCGTTGTTGAAGGCAACGCCACACACACAAGCTTGGCCCTGGATGAAGTGAAGCACGTTGCCAACTTGAGGAGGGCGTTGCCAACGCCACACACAAGCAATTTTGGCACCAAAAGGAGCTCGAGCACGTTGTTGGAGCTAGGAAGCATTGGCGTGTTTGGCAACAACGCCAGGAATGGTTGCTTGGCTAGGCACCAAGTCTTGGTGCCAGCCAAGTTGCCAACGCCCAATGGCCTCACCATTCACGTTGCCAACGCCAAAATCAAGTTGCCAACGCCAAGCCTTGCCAACCAAGTTGCTAACGTTCCCAAGCCTTGCCAACCAAGTTGCTAACGTTCCCAAGCCTTGCCAACCAAGTTGCTAACGTCCCCAAGCCTTGCCAACCAAGTTGCTAACGTCCACAAGCCTCACCATTCACGTTGCCAACGCCAAAATCAAGTTGCCAACGCCAAGCCTCACCATGCACGTTGCCAACGCCCATAGGCCTTGCCATGCACGTTGCCAACGTGGGAAGCATTGTTTAGAGCCTTGGAAAGGGCTCGAGCACGTTGCCAACGTGCTGAAGAGAAGGAGTTATCCACAACAACGCCAGGAAATTGTGGTGCACGTTGCTAACTTGGAATATAAGGGCGTTATCCACAACAACTCCAACAAGGCAGCCTGAACATGTCCACTTCAATGGAAGATATCTTGAGCTACAGAGATCCAAATTGAGTGCTTCCAGTTGCGTTGGAAAGCTGACATTCAGAGCTTTCCAAAATTGAAGCCAAATCAGAGTCATCTTTAGACCCTAAAAACAAGAACATGAAGTGAAATTCAAGGGAGCTAGAGATGAGCCTTGGATGTGGGATCGAGCACGTTGCCAACGTGCATTAAGGGGGCGTGTTTTGCAACAACGCCAGCCTCAAGCCCCTGCCTTGGGAGGCTAGGCACGAGCACGTTGCCAACTTGGGGTTGAAGGTGCGTTTTTGGCAACAACTTGGCAGTTTGACCTTACCTTCTTTGAGGAAGCATAACTTGAGCTAGGAAAGTCCAAATGAGGTGATTCCAGTGGCATTGAAAAATAGACATCAAGAGCTTTCCAATGATGTATAATAGTCCATATTGAGGCAGAAGGTTGACACTCAAATTCTGGGCTACATTTAGCATGAAAGTAGAGCCAAGAAGAGGAAAAGCAAGTTGTTTGCAACAACTTGGGCTAGCAACGCCCAAGTCTCAAACTCACTTCCAGGAAATTGTCATCCACGTTGCCAACGTGCACTAAGGCCTGAGTTATTGCCAACAACGCCCCTCAATGGGCCAGAATTGGTGTCAACTTGCTCTACTTCCCCTATTCATCACAAAGGCCAAAACTTCTTCAATGGAGCCAAGAATTCAACAAAGAGGAAGCCCATATTGCCAACCCAATTCAAGATCTTTGAAAGAGTTTTGGGAACTAGTATAAATAGAGATTGAGTTTGTACTTGTGGTGGACTTTTTACACTTTTACTTTTACTCTTTGACACTTAGACATTTTTACACTTTTTAGCACTTGTATTGGAGAACTCTTTGGTACTTCCGGGAGGAGAACCAGAGAGCTATTTTGGGTTCATCTTGGAACTTCTCTTCTTGATTTTCTTAAGCTTTAAGCATTTTCCTTATTCTTCATCATCTTTCTTTATACTTAGCTTAATTTTCATTCATGGCAATTGTTGTTGATATTGGAGCTATGATTCACTAAACCCCATTCATTAGGGGGATGAGCTCTGCTTGTTGAAATGAGTTGGTGAATTCATCTTTTCCTCCTCAATTTTAGTGGTTGATCTAAAGAGGGAACTCTTGCTCTTCATAGATTCAACCACCATCGAGAGAGGGGTTAATCTACATGAATTATGTGGTGAATTTGAGGAATGAGCCACATAATTCAGTTTAGAGTTCATCCTTTCATGATTCCTTCAATCAATATACCTTGGTTAGTATGTGAGATGTAACTCTCCTTGGTTGAGATTATAGGAATTGTGTGGCTGGATTAGAAAGGAGCTTCATCTCTTCTCATGAACAAATAGATCACGAGAGTGGCATTTGGTTATGTTGAGAGAGATTGAATCACCAAGAGATTGGGATTCAATCACCCACTTGCCATGGATCTATACCCATGATTGAGAAGGATTTGACTAACATCAATTCATGAAAACTTGCATCTCTGATCCCTAATGATCTTCTCTACCATCAATTCTTATTTCTATTGCCTCTAGTTGTTTAATTTCCCACAACCCAATTCCCTTTTACATTCGGTCATTTTATTCTTCTTGTCATCTACATTTTGTTCCTTTAATTCATGCTATTTACTCTTATGTTCTTTAAATTTCTGCAACCTTTAATTCCTTGCAATTTATCTTTGATGTCATTTAAGTTTCTTGCAATTTAAGTTTCCGTTATTTACTTTCATTTAATTTTTCTTTTCTAGTTCTTTACATTTTGTGTCATTTACATTCTTGCAATTATGTTCAAAAATCAAAATGCTCATGAAATCAAAACTATGTTTGCTTGACTAAATTTACCATTAACTAAAGTTGCTTAATCTACCAATCTCCGTGGGATCGACCTCACTCTTTGTGAGTTTTATTACTTGATACGACCCGGTATACTTGCCGGTTATACGTGAAATCCAATTTTTACGTATCAGCCATGAAAAGCATTCTCCAGAAGACAGACTTAGCTGGAAAAATTCTACAATGAGCAGTCGAGTTATCTGAGTTCGACCTTCAATACGAAACTCAGACGGCCATAAAGTCCCAATATTTGGCCGACTTCATTGCTGAGTACACTGACACTCCGGGAACTCCCACAGAATGGAATCTCTACATAGACGGTTCTTCAAACAAAACGGGAAGTGGCGCAGGTGTGATAATAGAAAGCGATCAGAGAACCCAAATCGAACTCTCCCTCAAATTCGAGTTTCCTGCTTCAAACAACCAGGCCGAATACGAGGCACTACTAGCTAGTTTGAAGCTGGCTAAGGAGGTTGGAGCTCAAAAATTTATCATCTTCAGTGACTCACAAGTAGTCACCTCACAAATAGAAAGGAGCTACCAAGCTAAGGATCATACCATGAAAAAGTACTTAGACAAAACCAAGGAACAGCTCGGACAATATGGGGAATATAATAAGGTCCGCCACATACCTCAGGAACAGAATGCTCGAGCCGATGCACTTTTAAAACTAGCTAGCACCAAACCAGGGGGCAATAATAGAAGCCTTATTCAGGAAGTATTGCAAAGTCCATCAATCTCGGGGGAAGAAAAAGCCCTAGCCATAACAGGTCAAGATCAGGGATGGATGATCCCCAAAATTAACTACCTTAAAACAGAGACACTCCCTACAGATAAGAAGGAGGCGAAAAGACTAAAACGGGAGGCACAATACTACACCATCATAAACAATACTCTATACAAGAGAGGGGTTTCAACACCGCTATTAAAATGTGTGCTGACCTACAACACAAAAGAAGTTTTAGAAGAAGTACACAGTGACATCTGTGGCAACCATCTCGGAGCACGAGCTCTCGTAAAAAAAGTACTCCGAGCCGAATTCTTTTGGCCGACCTTACAAAAGGAAGCAACAGAGTTCGTAAAGACATGTCCACCATGTCAGAAACATGCTAATTTCCACATCGCCCTACCGGAGGAACTCATCAACGTAACCTCACCCTAGCCATTTGCAAAATGGGGACTCGATCTCCTCAGACCCTTCCATCAAGGATCAGGACAAGTCAAGTTCCTCATCATAGGGGTAGACTATTTCACAAAATAGATTGAAGCAGAACCCCTAGCTAATGCCACTACTCAAAGAAGTTGAAAATTTCTATATAGAAACATTGTCACAAGGTTTGGGGTTCCTTATTCCATTTCCACAGACAATTGTTAAATTGATTTTTTCCAGTTTAGAACTTCACTAATGAAATCTCGTTGTAAAGTATAGTCTCTAAACCAATAATAATCCTTTCATACAAACATTTGTTTGTCACGAGTAACAAACCCCTAAAATTATAAACCGAAGTATTTAAACCTCGGGTCATTCTCCCTAGGAATTACAATAAAGTGTCTTATTATTGGTTATGGAGTATGTTTTGGGGTTTTGATAAGAGACATGAAAGATAAATGGCAAGGAAGTAAACTAATGGCTAAAAAGGTCTTGGCAAGGGTTGGTGGTCAAGGACCTCTATCCTAATCACTAACCATAACTTGAGAATTGGCAAGGATCAATCCCATTAAATCATCCTCAAACTAGTAGTAAAGGAAAGTCAAATGAGCTATACCAATCCTAGTCCATAAGTCCTAACTCTCCACTAATTCAATTAGTGAGAACTAGAGTCAATGGCTCCCAATCATCAATTACTTGGACATTAGTAACTCAAGAGTTCCTAAGTTACCTCTCCAAGCCAAGAACATAAAATTCTACTCTAACACTCCTCCAAGCATTTCATAAAACACTTGGAAGACATAAAAGGAAAGCATAGTAAAATTGCAAGGAAAATAAATCTACACTACTCAATTGCAAGGAATTAAACAACAACAAATCAAATGAACAATAAAGGAACATGAAAACATAAATTGCATTAAAGAGAAATAGAAGAACAAAAGTGCATCAACATAAAAGTAGAGAATTACAAGAATTAAATGCTAAACTAGAGAGAAAAGATGTAGAAGAAGAAGAATTACAAAAGGAAAAGTAAATCAAAGCATAAAATTAACCTAGATCTAAGAGATCCTAATCTAGATCTAACCTAATCCTAATTCTAGAGAGAAGTGAGAGCTTTTCTCTCTAGAAACTAACTTTCCCTTCCAAAACTAAACTAAAACTAACTATGACTAAAGATCAAAGTATGTTGATTCCCCTTCAATCCTTGGTTTAAATAACATCAGAAATGAGTTGGATTGGGCCCACAAGGCTTCTAAAATCGCTGGCCATGAGTTGCATTTTAAAAAGTCACGTGCAGCATCGGCGCGTACACATACAGTGCACATACGTGCCCTTATAGGTGATGCAACTATGGCAGATCTTATGTCATTTTGAAGCACCGGATGTTAGCTTTCCAACGTAACTAGAACCGCCTCATTTGGACCTTTGTAGCTCATGTTATGAACGAATAAGTGCAAAGAGGTCGGCTTGACAGCTTTTGTGATTCCTTCATTTCTTCATGAGTTCTCCATTTCTACATGCTTTTCTTCATTCCCTCAATTCTAATATTTACTTTCTAAACCTGAAATCACTTAACAAACATATCAAGGCATCTAATGGAATCAAGGTGAATTGAATTTAGCTATTTTAAGTCTGAAAAAACATGCTTTCACTCTTGGGTACAATTAAAGGAGAATTTACAAAACCATGCTATTTTATTGGATACATGGGAGTAAAGTTGACAAAACGCTCTAAATTCAACACAAGATAAACCTTAAAAATGGGGTTTATCAACAATGGTACTCAATTCACAGACGCAGGGTTTAGAAAATTGGTGGCCGACTTAAGCATAAAGTACCAATTCACGTCCGTAGAACATCCCCAGGCTAATGGACAGGCAGAAGCCGCCAATAAAGTCATATTAGCCGGGCTAAAATAGAGATTATTGGATGTAAAGGGAGCCTGGACTGAAGAGCTCCCACAAGTCCTATGGGCATATCGGACAACTCCACACTCCACGACTAGGGAATCACCTTTCCGACTAGCTTACGGAATGGAGGCAATGATCCCAGTGAAAGTCGAAGAAGGATCTCCTAGAACGATCCTCTATAGTGAAAAGGCCAACTCTCAACTTCAAAAAGAAGAGCTCAACTTACTTCCAAAAATTCAAGAAAGAGCTCGGATCAGGGAGGAGGCGTTAAAATTTCAAATGGCCCTAAGATACAATCGAAAGGTAATACAGCAAAATTTCACCAACAATGGCCTCATCCTAATCCGAAATAATATCAGAACAAGTCGACCTGGAGAAGGCAAATTAGTGGCTAACTGAAAAGGACCCTACCGAGTCATAGAGGTACTGGGGAAAGGCTACTACAGGGTGTCTGAACTCGAGGGGCGAGAGCTACCGAGGTCATGGCACGCCTGCAACCTAAGAAGGTATTATAGTTAGGAGGTAATAAAAAGATCTTAGGCCAAAGGTGCACTCTTTTTCCTAAAAAGGTTTTTTAACGAGACAAGAAGCCAAGATCTGCAAAACTACCTAACTTAGAAGGGTAAAAACCCACATGTATATATTTTTCCTATATGTCTACTTTCTATTTGAATAAAACTTTTCAGATTTTTTCTACAAAGCCTCTCTATAGGTCGGCAAGGTGAAAATCAAATTTGCCGACTGACCGCGATAAAAACCGAATTCATTGTCTAGTCTCGACAAAAGATCGACAAAAGCGAAAACCAAATTCACTGTTTGATCAAGACAAAGCTACAGGTCGGCAAGGTGAAGTTCAAATTCACCATCCGATCACGACAAAATCGACAAAGTTATAAAAAGTAATCCATAAGCTGAGGCTTGGCCAGCCCTGACTAAAAATGGATTACTAGAAATGACTCGAGACGGACCGACATGAAGAAGTCTGACTAATCGACCAAAGCGACAAAAAGTTATGAAAAGTAACCCGCAAAAAGGGATTACTAGGAATAACTTCGAATGGACCGACGTGAAGAAGTCGGACTAATCGACACGAAAGCTACAAAAGTTATAAAAAGTAATCCATAGAAAGAGGCCTGACGAGGTCTGAGAAAAAATGGATTACTATAAATAACTTAAAATGGACCAACATGAAGAAGTCGGACCCGAATGATCAAAGCGACAAAGTTATAAAAAAATAATCCATAGAAAGAGGCCTGATCAGACCTTATCAAAAGTGGATTACTATAAATAACTACAAAAGGGACCGACATGAAGAAGTCGGCCCAAGCCGATTAAAAGCGACAGAGTTATAAAAAGTAAATCCATAAAAAGAGACCCAGCGAGGTCCAACTAGAAATGGATGACTAGAAATAACTCAAAAGATTCAACGAAAGGAGTCGACCAACAGAAGGCGTGCGCTAGAAGGGATACACCTCGACCCAAAGAAAGTCACGACCTCACCCAAAATCAATTTACAAGTGTTCTATGAGAATACTAAGAAGAGCTGTCGAACAAGGCTAGCCTCAAAAGGTCACCTCGACCAAAGCAGGAAATAAACAAACACAAAGGGCAATCGAAAAAGAGGTCAGACAGCAAAAGCTCCAATACTCTGGCGATTCCTGGAAGTTCCAAAAGATTGCAAACAAACACATCTAAAGGAAACCAAGCTACTATAATAAAAACTTAGAAGGCCACCCGAGAGTCGACCTCAAGAGTTCAAAAGCATTTATTTTTCTAAACAAAAGTTGCTAACAAAAGCAACTAAAATGTCAAAGCCAAAAGAACTACAAGTTACAAAAATCCAGAATGTCAAAGACCCACAAACCAGCACATAAGATACCAAAAACAGAAACTATAAAGGAGGCAAAGATCCCCCAGTGGCGGCATCTTGAGGTGAAGGAGGACGAGTCGCAAGAGGGATGGCATCAACTGTTCCATCTGGACGAGTCAAAATCTGAACATCAGGGACATAGACGATCTTCCCATCTTCTACAATATTGTCCAAACTAAAGAGAGTCAGGTCGAGCTCGGGCACAAGAACTCGAACCTGAGCCTTCAGGTTCTCATAGGCAGAAGTCATACTGCCCACGAGATGGCCCTGGAGCTCGGCGTAATAAGCATGAGCAGATTCCAGCCTCTCTCTAGGCTCCACCATCTCACCATAAGTCCGGATATAGCCCTCCTTTTGCTTCTGCGCCATCTCCTCAACCAGATTTGCAGAAGCCACCGCAACAGTAGCCCGAGTCTTCTCACCTTCCAACTGTTTCTCTAGCTTTGCCACCTTCTTCTGAAGTTCCTCCTTCAACCTCTTAATCCTGTCGAATTTTGACTTGGCCTCCTCCATAAAAGACTTTGTTGCATGAATCGGGATATCCTGAGGAGTTCAGAACAAGGCTGCACCTATATGTGCCATCTTAACACTACTCTGGATAATGAAATCCAGGTGGTGAAGAATGGACACGTCGTTCATAGGAAGTCGGTCATAAGGGGCGATTTGATGGTCAACAAACCCTACAGTATCAAAGTCAGGGGCATCGAGGTCAAAAGGCTCAACGATCCTCTGTCTTTTAGGAAGGGGGCCGGCAGTGGAAGAAGAGGTAGCAGCAGAAGTTTGGAGAGGATCAACCAAATGAATTGGGGGAGTAGGGATCACCCTCCTCGGCCCAGAAGTGCTCAAGGTCGGCTTCTTAGGAGGGACCTGAGAGGATCCTTCCCCAGTGGCCTTGGCCGAGAGGTTTTGGGAAGCTGTAGCTTTTCTCACCTTCTTAAAGGCCTTCATGGAATCATTGTTCTTAACCATCTCTAAAAAAACACAGCAAAAAAACCAAGTTATAAAATTGGAAGAAAAGAAACAAAGAGCAAGTAAACAAAGCAAAGAAAAAAGAAGTCGACCACTACCCAGTTCAGCTCGGAGAAGGGAGGGGTCCCCTAAGAATTTCTTTGTGTCGAGATGGGGGGGGGTTGTGGTGCACGGAATTGCAATCACACCTTTACAACTCCGCACAACTAACCAGCAAGTGCACTGGGTCGTCCAAGTAATAATTCCTTATGCGAGTAAGGGTTGATCCCACGGAGATTGCCGGCTTGAAGCAAGCTATGGTTATCTTGTAACTCTTAGTCAGGAGATTAGTGATAAAAATGATTTCGTTTCTAAAAAGTAAAAGAGCATGAAATGAATGATACTTGTTATTCAATAATAGAGAACATGTTGAGGTTTCAGAGATGCTCTGTCTTCTGAATCTCTGCTTTCCTACTGTCTTCTTCTCCAAACACGCATGGCTTCCTTCCATGGTAAGCTGTATATTTGGCGATCACCGTTGTCAATGGCTAACATCCGTCCTCTTAGTGAAAATGGTCCAGGTACAGTTTCTGTACAGCAAATCAACTGTCAGATCTCTCATCTTAGATGAAAAATACCAGGCACAGCTACCGTACGGCTAATCATCTATCGGTTCTCACTTGTGTCAGAATAGGATCTCTCTATCCTTTTGCACACTGTCACTGCGCCCAACATTTGTGAGTTTGAAGCTCGTCACAGTCATCCCGTCCCAGATCCTACTCGGAATACCCCAGACAAGGTTTAGACTTTCCAGATCTCAAAAATGCTGCCAATTGGTTCTAGCCTTTACCACGAAGGTTCTGATCTCACTAGTTTGAATGCTCTGTTGTCAGGAGATGCAAGTCAAACTCGTGGATTAGAAACCCAAGAGATACGCACTCAAGCTGTCGCCCAATGACTAGGTTGAGCTCGGATAGAACGGAAGTGGTTGTCAAGCACACGTTCATAAATTTGAGACTGATGATGAGTGTCACGGATCATAACATTCTTCATATTGAAGTACGAGTGAGTATATTAGAACAGAAGCAAGCGTGATTGAACAGGAAACAATAGTAATTGCATTAATCCATTGAAACACAGCAGAGCTCCTCACCCCCACCTATGGGGTTTAGAGACTCATGCCGTAGAAGATACAATATGAGATGTAAAATGTCATTCTCCTCAAAATGAATCTCTAAAAGTAGTTTTTATACTAAACTAGTAACTTAGGTTTACAGAAAATGAGTAACTAAGTGTAGATAGTGCAAAAATCCATTTTCGGGGCCCACTTGGTGAGTGTTTGGGCTGAGGTTTGAAGCTTTCACGTGCATAGGCCATTCTTGGAGTTAAATTCCATCTTGGGTGCCAGTTTGGACGTTCAACTCCAGTTTTGGTGCCAGTTCCGGTGTTTTACACCAGAAAAGGGTCTCTAGCTGGCTTTTCATGCCAGTTTGGGCCATCACTCTTGGGCAAAGTATGAACTATTATACATTGCTGGAAAGCCCAAGATGTTAGCTTTCCAGCCCAATTAAGAATGCGCCAATTGGACTTCTGTAACTCTAGAAAAACGCATTTGAGTGTATGGAGGTCAGAATCCAACAGCATCTGCAGTCCTTTCTCAGCATCTGAATCAGATTTTTGCTCAGGTCCCTCAATTTCAAACAGAAAATACCTGAAATTACAGAAAAATACACAAACTCATTGTAAAGTCCAGAAATGTGATTTTTGCATAAAAACTAATAAAAAATATAATAAAAAGTAACTAAAACATACTAAAAACTACCGAAAAATAATGCCAAAAAGTGTATAATTATCCGCTCATCACAACACCAAACTTAAATTGTTGCTTGTCCCCAAGCAACCAAAAACAAAATAAGATAAAAATAAGATAAAATACAATAAATTTCAAAAATATCAATGAAGATTAGTTTTAATTAGATAAGCGGGACTAGTAGCTTTTTGCCTCTGAATAGTTTTGGCATCTCTCTATCCATTGGAGTTCAGAATTGTTGGCCTCTTTAGGAACTCAGAAATACCGATAATGTTATTGATTTTCCAAGTTAAGTTCCTTTTGATTCTTGAACACAACTACTTTATGAGTCTTGGCCGTGACCCTGTGAACCTTTTCAGATTGTGACTCAGCCTTGCTAGAGTCCCCAGTTAGAGGTGCCCAGAGTTCTTAAGCACACTCTTTTGCTTTGGATCACGACTTTAACCACTCAGTCCCAAGCTTTTCACTTGGACCTTCATGACACAAGCACATGGTTAGGGACAGCTTAGGCCAGGATGTTATTCCTTTGGGCTCTTCTATCCATTGATGCACAAAGTCCTGGATCCATTTCACCCTTGCCTTTTAGTTTAAAGGGTTATTGGCTTTTTTGCAATTTTTTTACAAGCTTTTGCTTTTCACTGCTTTTTCTTGCTTCAAGAATTAGTTTTATGATTTTTCAGATCACCAATAACATGTATCCTTTTTCATTATTCTATCAAGAGTCAACATTTCTTAATTCCAATTTTAAACATGCACTGTTTAAGCATACATTCAGAAAGCAAGAAGTATTGCCACCACATCAAAATAATTAAACTAATTTCAAGATAAATTTTGAAATTCATGCACTTCTTGTTCTTTTACAAATAAAAACATTTTTCATTTAAGAAAGGTGAGAGATTCATGGAATCGTTCATAGCTTTAAGACATAGACTCTAAACACTAATGATCATGTAATAAAGACAAGACTTAGACAGAAAATAAACATAAAAACAGACAAATAACAATAAAAGTAAGGAAATTAAGGAGCGGGTCCACCTTAGTGATGGCGGCTACTTCTTCCTCTTGATGGTCCAATGGAGTTCTTGAGCTCCTCTAGTTTGCTCCATCCTCTTTCTTAGTGATGGGCTTTGGTGATGAATTTTTCCATCTCGGAGGCGGAAGCAATTGCCTTCCCTTTCCTTTTTCTAGAGGATTCTCCGACTTTGGGTGCCATAAGTGGTAATGGAAAGCAAAAAGCAGAACTTTTTCACACCAAACTTAAAAGCTTTGCTCGTCCTCGAGCAAAATAAGATAGAAGGGAGTAGAAGATGAATGAGGTAATTAATTTTGAAAAACTTGTTAATGTTAAAAAATTAACAGGATTTGAAAAGAATTTGAGAAGATATGTAAGTTTGGAAAAAGATATGGACAAGAATTAAAAAGAATTAAAAAAGAATTAAAAAGAATTGAAAGGATTATTAGTTTTTGAAAATAGAAATTGAAAGATGAACATTTGAAATATTTTTTATGCAAAAAAAATTATGAATTAAAACATGAAAAATTGAAAAAAATCGAATTGGAAACAAAATTACCTCCCCTTTGCTGTTCTGGCGTTAAACGCCCAATGATAGCCATTTTGGCGTTTAACGCCCATTTAGAAGCCAATTTGGGTGTTTAACGCCTATCTGAACGCCTAGGAAGCTGCTGTTTCTGGCGTTAAATGCCTAGAATGCTGCCCATTCTGGCGTTTAACGCCCAGAATGATACCTTCTCTGGCGTTAAATGCCCAGAATGATAGCCATTCTGGCGTTTAATGCCCCGTTTGTAACCTTTACTGGAGTTTAAACGCCAGTAAGCTTCTTTTCCATTGGCTTCTCTATTTTCTGTTCTGAACTCTTCTGTTACTCTGTAAACCTCTACAATTGACCATAAAAAATAAATTATATTAAACTCGTATAATTATTATTTAAATAACAAAACCTTTGCTAATGGTTGGGTTGCCTCCCAGCAAGCGCTTCTTTACTGTCTTTAGCTGGACTTTACTGAGCTTTAATCTAGTCTCAGTCTTGAGCATTCTTGCTCAACATTGCCTTCAAGATAATGCTTGACTCTCTGTCCATTAACAATAAACTTTTTGTCAGAGTCAATATCCTGAAGCTCTATATATCCATATGGTGACACACTTGTAATCACATATGGTCCCTTCCACCGGGATTTTAATTTCCCAGGGAACAACTGAGCTTAGAGTTAAACAGCAGAACCTTCTGTCCTGGCTCAAAGACTCTAGATGACAGCTTTCTGTCATGCCACCTTTTTTATTTCTCCTTGTAAATTTTAGCATTTTCGAAAGCATTGAGTCTGAACTCCTCCAGCTCATTCAACTGGAGTAATCTTTTCTCTCCAGCTACCTTAGCATCAAGGTTTAGGAACCTGGTTGCCCAATAGGCCTTGTGTTCCAGTTTCACTGGTAGATGACAGGCTTTTCCATACACAAGCTGGTATGGAAAGGTCCCTATAGGAGTCTTGAATGCGGTTCTGTATGCCCACAGAGCATCATCCAGACTTCATGCCCAATCCCTTCAACGGGTACTTACAGTCCGTTCCAGGATTTGTTTTAGTTCTCTATTTAAGACTTCAGCCTGCCCATTTGTCTGTGGATGATATAGAATTGCCACTTTGTGGTTAATTCCATATTGGATCAGAGCAGAGTCAAGCTGTTTATTGCAGAAATGAGTGCCTCCATCAATGATCAGTACCCTAGGGACACCGAACCTGCTGAAGATATACTTCTGGAGGAACTTTATCACTGTCTTAGTATCATTAGTGGGTGTTGCAATTTCCTCTACCCATTTAGATACATAGTCTACTGCCACCAGAATATAAGTGTTTGAATATGATGGTGGGAAAGGCCTCATGAAGTCAATACCCCATACATCAAACAACTCAATCTCTAAGATCCCTTGCTGAGGCATGGCATAACCGTGAGGCAGATTACCAGCTCTCTGGCAACTGTCATAGTTACATACAAACTCTCGGGAGTCTCTATAGAGAGTAGGCCAGTAGAAGCCACATTGGAGAACCTTTGTGGCTGTTCGCTCACCTCCGAAATGTCTTCCATATTGTGATCCATGGCAATGCCATAGGATCTTCTGTGCCTCATCTCTAGGAACACAATTATGGATCATTCCGTCTGCACATCTCTTAAAGAGATATGGTTCATCCCACAAGTAGTACTTTGCATCAGAAACCAATTTTTTTGTTTGCTGCCTACTATACTCTTTGAGTATGAATCTCACAGCTTTATAGTTTGCAATGTCTGCAAACCACGGTACTTCCTGAATGGGAAAGAGTTGCTCATCCAGAAAGGTTTCAGATATCTCAGTAGAAGGGAGGGACGCTCCTGCTACTGGTTCTATCCGGGACAGGTGATCAGCTACTTGGTTTTCTATCCCTTTTATGTCTCTTGTTTCTATATCAAACTCTTGCAGAAGCAACACCCATCTTATGAGTCTGGGTTTTGAATCCTGCTTTGTGAGGAGATATTTTAGAGCAGCATAGTCAGTGCACACAATCACTTTTGATCCTACTAAATAAGATCTGAACTTGTCAATGGCATAAACCACTACAAGCAACTCCTTTTCTGTGGTTGTGTAATTCTTTTGTGCATCTTTTAAAATATGGCTAGCATAATAAATGACATGCAGAAGCTTGTCATGCCTCTGTCCCAATACTGCGTGAATGGCTTGGTCACTGGCATCACACATTAGTTCGAATGGTAATGTCCAGTCTGGTGTTGAAATAATTTATGCTGTGACTAGCTTAGCTTTCAGAGTCTCAAAGGCCTACAGACACTCTGTGTTAAAGACAAACGGTATATCAGCGGCTAGCAGATTACTCAGAGGTTTTGCAATTTTTGAAAAATCCTTAATAAACCTCCTATAGAATCCTGCATGCTCCAGAAAGCTACTGATTGCCTTAACATTAGCAGGTGGTAGTAATTTTTCAATTACCTCTACCTTAGATTGATCTACCTCTATTCCCTTGTTTGAAATTCTATGCCCAAGGACAATTCCTTCAGTCACCATAAAGTGATATTTCTCCCAGTTTAAAACCAGGTTTGTCTCTTGGCACCTTTTAAGAACAAGTGCTAGATGGTCAAGACAGGAGCTGAATGAGTCTCCAAATACTAAGAAGTCATCCATGAAGACTTCCAAAAATTTCTCTACCATATCAGAGAAGATAGAGAGCATGCACCTCTGAAAGGTTGCAGGTGCATTGCACAGACCAAATGACATCCTTCTGTAGGCAAATACTCAATATGGACATGTGAATGCTATTTTCTCTTGGTCTTGAAGATCTACTACAATTTGGTTGTAACCTGAATAGCCATCCAAAAAGCAGTAGTATTTATGACCTGCTAGTCTCTCAGCATCTGGTCTATGAACGGTAAAGGAAAATGATCCTTTCTGGTGGCTGTATTGAGTCTTCTGTAGTCAATACACATATGCCACCCTGTAACTGTTCTTGTAGGAACAAGTTCATTCTTTTCATTATGAACCACTGTCATGCCTCTCTTCTTGGGGACAACTTTGACAGGGCTCACCCAGGGGCTATCAGAAATAGGATAAATAATCCCAACCTCTAGTAATTTAGTGACCTCTTTCTGCACCACCTCCTTCATGGTTGGATTCAGCCGCCTTTGTGGTTGAACCACTAGCTTAGCATCATCCTCCAATAGGATCTTGTGCATGCATCTGGCTGGGCTAATGCCCTTAAGATCACTTATGGACCACCCAAGAGCTGTCTTGTGTGTCCTTAGCACCTGAATTAGTGCTTTCTCTTCCTGTGGCTCTAAAGTTGAGCTTATGATTACCGGAAAAGTGTCATATTCTCCCAGAAAAGCATATTTCAGGGATGGTGGTAGTGGTTTGAGCTCGGGTTTAAGAGGTTTCTCCTCTTCCTGAGGAGTTTTCAAAGGTTCTTCTATTTTTTCTAGTTACTCCAGATCAAGCTGAACATCTTTAAAAATGTCCTCTAGCTCTGATTCGAGACTCTCAGTTATATTGACCTCTTCCACCAGGGAGTCAATAATATCAATGCTCATGCAGTCTTTTGATGTGTCTGGATGCTGCATAGCATTGACAGCATTCAACTTAAACTCATCCTCGTTGACTCTTAGGGTTACCTCCCCTTTTTAGACGTCAATGAGGGTTTGTCTAGTTGCTAGGAAAGGTCTTTCTAGAATGAGAGTTGCACTCTTGTGCTCCTCTATTTCCAGCACTACAAAGTCAGTAGGAAAGGTAAATGGCCCAACCTTAACAATCATGTCCTCAATTACGCCAGATGAAATTTTAATGGAGCCATCAGCAAGTTGAAACATTTTCTGGTTGGTTTGACTTCTTCATTCAAGCCAAGCTTTCTGATAGTGGATGCAGGGATTAGGTTGATACTTGCCCCAAGATCACATAGAGCTGTCTTGGTACAAGCACCCTCTAATGTTCATGGTATCATAAAGCTTCCAGGATCTTTAAGCTTCTCTAGTAAGCTTTTCAGAATGACTGCACTGCATTCTTCAGTGAGGAAAACTTTTTCAGTTTCTCTCCAATCCTTCTTATGACTTAAGATTTCCTTCATGAACTTAGCATAAGAGGGTATTTGCTAAAGTGTCTCTGCAAACAGAATCTTTATTTTAAGAGTCCTGAGATAGTCTGCAAAACGAGCAAATTGTTTATCCTATTCCGCTTGGCGGAGTTTCTGAGGATAAGGCATCTTGGCTTTATATTCTTCAACCTTAGTTGCTGCAGGTTTATTTGCTACAGAAGTGGTTGGAGATGCTTGCTTATGGGGGTTGTTATCAACACTTGCAGGTGTCTGATTCTTCATTGGCATTTGAATGCTAGAACTGAGTGCTTTTTGGGAATTCAACGCCAGATTGGCACTCTTTTCTGGCATTTGAATGCCAGAATTGGCCATCCACTGGGTGTTCAATGCCAACTTCTGACCCTTTTCTGGCGTTTGAATGCTAGAATTATTCCTCTCTGGGATCTTACTGTCCTCAGAGGGATTTTGGGCAGTGGTTTGGTCATCCTCTATCAGATGTTCTTTTCTTGGCTTCCTGCTGCTTTGAGTTGAGACATTCAATGTCTTTCCACTCCTTAAATGAACAGCTTGGCATTCTTTTGTTAGTTTAGATAACTGTTGTCTTGTCTGATTCAATTATTTTTCCATATTTTGGTTAGCATCTTTGGTTTCTTGTAGAATCTCTTTAAATTTTGATAACTATTTTGTTATAGAAAATAGTTGCTGATTGGGTTCAGCAATTTGTTATGGAGGACTAAGTTCAGTGGATGCTGCCTCAGCCTCTTCTTTCATGGAGATCTCACCACTTGATTACAGGTGCTGATTTCTGGCAACTGTATCAATGAGCTCTTGAGCCTCTTCAATTGTCTTTCTCATATGTATAGATCCACCAGCTGAGTGGTCTAGAGACATCTGGGCCTTTTCTGTAATCCCATAGTAAAAGATGTCTAGCTGCACCCATTCTGAAAATATTTCAGAGGGGCATTTCCTTAGCATCTCTCTATACCTCTCCCAGGGATTATAAAGGAATTCATTGTTCTCTTGTTTAAAGCCTTGGATGTCCAGCCTTAGCCGTGTCATCCTTTTTGGAGGGAAATATTGATTCAGGAATTTGTTTGACAACTGTTTCCATGTTCTTATGCTGGCTTTGGGCTGGTTGTTTAACCACCTTTTAGCTTGGTCTTTTATAGCAAATGAAAATAGCAATAATCTGTAGACATCCAAATCTACTTCCTTATCACATACTGTGTCAGCAATTTGTAAGAACTGTGCCAGAAACTCAGTAGGTTCTTCTTGTGGAAGACCGGAATACTGGTAATTTTGCTGCACCATGATAATAAGCTGAGGATTTAACTCAAAATTGCTGGCTCTGATGGGGGGGGTATACAGATACTACTCCCATATGAAGTAGTAGTGGGGTTAGCATATGATCCCAGAGTCCTTCTGGACTGTTCATTTCCACTTAGGTCCAGGACAAAGAAAGGGAGATGATGTGGATTGCAAATAAAAAAATTCACTTTTTTTTGAAAACAGAAATTAAAAGAAAAGAAAATAAAATAAAACAAATAAAAAATTGAATATAAGATAAAAACTAGAAGAAAAAGAAATAAAAGAAAATTGAAAACTAAAATAATTAACTAATAAAAAAGATTTGAAAAATTTTGGGTGAGGATTTTCAAAAAATGAAGAGAAAGAAAGTGGTTAGAAAATTTTGAAAAAGATATGTCTTAAAATTAAAGATACTTGTAAGAAAATAAATAAAAGAGAAGATTTGAAAAAGATACGATTTTAAAATTTTAAAGATTGAAACTTTCTTAACAAGAAAATACCAAACTTAAAATTTGTCAATCAAGATAATAAAATAGGACAAGTAATTCGAAAATTATATATAAAAAAAGAAAAAGATTTTGAAAAATTTTATAAAAGATTTTCGAAAAATATAAAAAGAAAATTGAAAAAGAATTTGTTTTGAAAAAGATTTAAAAAGATAAATTTTTAAAATTAAAATTTTGACTTGACTAACAAGAAACTACCAAATTTTAAAAATTTTGATTAAGTCAACCTAAGGAATTCGAAAATGATGAGTAAATAAAGGAAAAGATACATTTTTTTATTTTTTTGAATTTAATGAGGAAAGAGAAAAATAATACAAAGACACAAAACTTAACAATTTTAGATCAAAACAAAGAAAACAACCAAGAACACTTTGAATGTCAAGATGAACACCAAGAACTAATTTTTGGAAATCTTTAAGAAAATAAAAACACAAAGGACACCAAACTTAAAAATTTTTATACTTTGGACACTAATAATTCAAAAATACACAAGAAAAACAAGGAAAGACACAAAACAAGAAAAACTAAAGATCAAACAAGGAAAATAGACAAGAACAACTTGAAGATCAAGAAAGAACAAGGAACATAAAACTCGAAAATATGAAGAATAAAAAGAGCATACAATTCAAAAAATTGAAGTAAAATAGAAACATGCAATTGACACCAAAGTTAAAACATGAAACTAAACTCAAACAGAAAACTCAATTATTAGTTTTTATCTATTTATTAAAAATTTTCAAAAAATTCTAGAAAAAAACATAAGGATTTTAAAATTGTAACAAAAAAAAATAATAAAAAAACTCAGAAAAATTAAAGATTAATAAAGAAAAATAAGATTTTTGAAAGATTTTTGAAAAGAAAATAAAAGACTCAAATTTAGTGACTCTAAACAAAAAAGATAAATTTTTCCTAATTTAAGTAACAAGATGAACCATCAGTTGTTCAAACTCGAACAATCCCTGGCATCGGCGCCAAAAACTTGGTGCACGGAATTGCAATCACACCTTTGCAACTCCGCACAACTAACCAGCAAGTGCACTGGGTCGTCCAAGTAATAATTCCTTACGCGAGTAAGGGTCGATCCCACGGAGATTGTCGGTTTGAAGCAAGCTATGGTTATCCTGTAACTCATAGTCAGGAGATTAGTGATAAATATTATTTCATTTGTAAAAAGTAAAAGAGCATGAAATGAATGATACTTGTTATTTAGTAATGGAAAACAGGTTGAGGTTTCAGAGATGCTCTGTCTTTTGAATCTCTGCCTTTCTACTGTCTTCTTCTCCAAACACGCATGGCTTCCTTCCATAGCAAGCTGTATATTGGTGGATCACCGTTGTCAATGGCTACCATCTGTCCTCTCAGTGAAAATGGTCTAGGTACGGTTTCTGTACGGCTAATCAACTGTCGGATCTCTCGTCTCAGATGAAAAATACTAGGCACAGCTAACGCACGGCTAATCATCTGTTGGTTCTCACTTGTGTCGGAATAAGATCTCTCTATCCTTTTGCACGCTATCACTGCACCCAACATTTGTGAGTTTGAAGCTCGTCACAGGCATCCCGTCCTAGATCCTACTTAAAATACCACAGACAAAGTTTAGACTTTTCGGATCTCAGGAATGCTGCCAATTGGTAATAGCCTCTACCATGAATGTTCTAATCTCACTAGTTTGAATGCTCTGTTGTTAGGAGATTCAAGTCAAACTTGTGGATTAGAAACCCAAGAGATACGCACTCAAGCTGTTGCCCAATGACTACGTTGAGCTTGGATAGAACGGAAGTTGTTGTCAAGCACGTGTTCATAAATTTGAGAATGATGATGAGTGTCACGGATCATCACATTCTTCATATTGAAGTACGAGTGAGTATCTTAGAACAGAAGCAAGCATGATTGAACAGGAAACAATAGTAATTGCATTAATCCATTGAAACACAGCAGAGCTCCTCACCCCCACCTATGGGGTTTAGAGACTCATGCCGTAGAAGATATAATATGAGATGTAAAATGTCATCCTCCTCAAAATGAATTTCTCTAAAAGTAGTTTTTATACTAAACTAGTAACTTAGGTTTACAAAAAATGAGTAACTAAGTGCAGATAGTGCAGAAATCCACTTCCGGGGCCCACTTGGTGACTGTTTGGACTGAGCTTTGAAGCTTTCACGTGCATAGGCCATTCTTGGAGTTAAACGACAGCTTGGGTGCCAGTTTGGGCGTTCAACTCCAGTTTTGGTGCTAGTTCCGGTGTTTTACGCTAGAAAAGGGTCTCTGGCTGGCGTTTAACGACTGTTTGGGCCATGGAATCTCGGGCAAAATATGGACTATTATACATTGCTGGAAAGCCCAAGATGTTAGCTTTCTAGCCCAATTGAGACGTGCCAATTGGACTTCTGTAGCTCCAGAAAAACGCATTTGAGTGTAGGGAGGTCAAAATCCAACAGCGTCTGTAGTTCTTTCTCAACCTCTGAATCAAATTTTTGCTCAGGTCCCTCAATTTCAGCCAGAAAATACCTGAAATTACAGAAAAACACACAAACTCATAGTAAAGTCCAGACGCTATAATGAAAGCAAACCCTCTCGTCGGAGTCAGGCGCTATAATGACATGTCATCATGTCATATTTTTCTATGCTTTTTCATACAAGAAATTGATGATTAGTGCTTAAATATTGCATTCTTTTGTGCTTAAATGGTATATTTCCTTGATTTTTTGATTCTATAAATTTTGTAGGAGATAAGAAGAAAAAGAAGCAAAAGAGCACAAAATAAGCTAAAAAGGAAAAAAAAAAAGAATTTTGGACACACTTTGAAGTGGAGCACGCTTTGGAACCTTAGGCCACGCTTTTAAAAGCGTGGCCCATGACCATGAAACCGTGGCATTTAATAATGCCTTATGCATTCATTAAAGCATGCATGCATTTTGCCAATCAAGCTTTACGAATTACTAAGTAATATATTAATTGGCATTATATATTCATTGGCTTATAGGCACTTTTTGTTTAGTGGGTGTGTCCACCAAATTTTGAGATACGGTGTGACACACTCACACCCATGTTTCATGTTTGGTTTTCAAATACATAAATTAAGTAAAAACACGGTGGTACACAAATACATAAAATTTGTGTACTGCCATTTTATTGAGACACTAAGATACAAAGGTTAAGACACAAGTTTTTTTACTTGTATCTTTAATAGTAGTGACTATGGTGATTTTTTTTGGAGATAAGAATAATATTGACATTTGCAATTTATGTTCTGTCTTGTGCATATTTACTAAACAAAATAAAAATTTTGTGTCTCCTTATGTATATATCTTCAATAGTTGTGTATTTGTGTCTATGTCTTTACCCATACATAAACCAAACACAGCCATATGTTCAGTAAATGAAAGCATGTGGTATTAGTAATGCCATGAAAGCCGTGCATGTATCATTGGCTTAGTCATACTAGTATCATTGGCTTAATTCATTAAATGAATGCCACGGCCATGCATGCATAAAGCATTTAATCATTAGTGCTAATTGGAAATGAATGCATTATTTAATCAATGCCAAGGCGTTAAAGTAAAGCATGCATTTAATTTAATTACATCATCATGAACCATGCATGCATTGGCATCATTATTTGAAAATGAATGGAATAAAGCAAGGCCATAGCGCTGCGTTGGTTAATCAAATCGAGCGCTCAAAGGAACCAATATTCACAAGGCAAAACAAAGAGCGCTCGGTTAACTAAGTTAACTTTATCGGGGCTTGGCAAAAGAAAATGCAAGGATAAATATTTGTTAGTGAAGCTACCAAGTTTCGAACCAAGCACCTGAGGAATCAAGAGAAGTGCTACTCCAAGGGAAATAGGCCAAAAGGGAAGCCACCAGGATTCGAACAAGGGAGCTCCACACTTGCAAGCAAGGGCATTGCGTGAAGAGAGTTCACGGAGCGCTACCCTTTAGCAACGAGATTGGCCACAAATGCTGCAAGAAAGGCTCGAAGAAGGAAGCTCTCACCAAAACAAAAGGGCGTTGCGCTGGCTTTGTTAACTGAGCGCTATGAAGGCACCCACGAGCAAGGCTTGACACACAACAATTTGAGGGGCCTGGGCCAAGAAAACAAGCTTGGAGCACTGCGTTAAAACACACAACTGAGTGCTATGAGCAAAGCCTGGGACAGGCTAAATGTTGAATGATGCGCTGCCTTAGTTAACCGAGCATGTCTCTGGGAGGTGACCTTGGTTCATTTTCAAACCAAAGCCAACCGGATCCACTCTTCTTCAAATCCAAAGCAAGCAAAGCCCATCATCAACACTCAAAGGCCCAAGAGATAGTTAGATTAGGAATTTCATTTAAATTGCAATTTGTTTTCAGTTTCAATTTCATTTTCATTTTGTAAAGCCTATATAAAGGCATCAATTTCATTTTATTAGGGAGGCTGGCTCCAATAGGGAGCAGTAGGAGTAGAGAGCTCTCTCTTTTAGTTTTTCTTTTTGAATTTGAAGAATTGAAGATCATATATATGTTTTTCTTTCTGTTTTATTTCCACTCTTCTGCAATTTCAACTTCTTCTTCTGCAATCTCTTCTTTTCTGTTTTGCTAAGAGAAGAATTGAGATTTAAACTTTCATTCCATTTTGATTCTTCTGTAATTCTACACTTCTTTTTTGGTATTAACTTGATCTGTTGCTGAATTCCTTCATCTGAGAGTTCTTTAATTCACTGCACTTCACATTTTCAATTCTATTTTAATTCTCAGCATCCAATTTCCTTTATTCTTCATGCAATTTAAATTTTCAGTTGCTTGATCTATTACTTTCTTTAATTTCTAGCACCCACTCCCCTTTACATTCCCTGTAATTTACATTTCTTGTCATTTAAGTTTCTGTAATTTACATTTATTGCTCTTTAAGTTTCTATCCAATTTACTTTCTGCACTTTAAATTTTCTTGTCATTTACTTTCTTCTGCATCAATTATCACTCACCAATGTTAGCTTGACTAAACTAATCACCCACTAAAGTTGCTTGATCCATCAATCCCTGTGGGATCGACCTCACTCTAAGTGAGTTATTACTACTTGATGTGACCTGGTACACTTACCGGTGAGTTTTGGTGTTGGAATCCGATTTCAACCCATCAAATTTTTGGCACCATTGCCAGGGATTGCTTTAGATCAACAATGATTAAGTGGGTAAGAAGTTTAGATTAAGCATTTTCTTTGTTTTTGTTCTCTGTTTTAAACTGAAATCAAGGTGTTTGTGTTTTTGTCTCACTAAGCAAATCTCATCTGAGACATGAATTTCATTTTCAATGGTGTTGTGTTTTACAAAATTTAAATGGAGTTCAACTTATCTTGTGATCAAACAAATTTTATGGGATATTTCCCACCATCATCAATCTCTAATGGTGGCTGGGAATATCACCAAGAGATCACAATTTTTGAGCACTCCAATCAATGGAGATATGCTTCAGAACCACAAGATGAGCAAGAGAATCATGAGGGATACCAACCACCACCACAAAATGATTCATATCATTATCCTCATGGTGGATGGGAGTATCAACATAGAATGCGGGAGTATGAACAATCAAGTGAAATGAACTTGATAAGAAAAAAAAAACAAAAGGATACAAGGATAAGAAAAAGATAGAGAAAAGGCGCAACAAAAAAATAAAAGGATAGATAAATAGAGTTTTTTTCCTACTAGACCTCTAAGATACCTGTTCTTAGCAACCTGGGTCACCGGAAAGGATTCCCTACTAGACCTTCAAAGAACTTGTCCTTGATAACCTAGATCAGAGGGATGTAAATTGAATCACTCAATTTTCTCTATGCAACAAGCGAAGCAAATCACTCACCTCACTTCTCACACAATAAACGTGCTTAAAGCAACTGAAATTTTATTCATCAAAGTTATGTAAATTGTCTCACCATAGGTGTTTAAATAGGCACCTAACAAACTAACTAAAAGATAAGATAACTAATTTAAATCAGATTTGATCTTATTGGATTAGATCAGATTTGATTTAAATTTTAAAATCCTAAAGATATGATAACTAATTTAAATCAGATTTGATCTTATTAGATTAGATCAGATTTGATTTTAATTTAAAATTCCTAAAAATAATACTAAGCAAATAAGAAGTAATTCAAATCTTCCAATAAACTCTAACAACAAAACAAACTAACATAAATGCCTAAAAATTCAAAAATTAATAATAAATTATGCCTCCCATTGAATTTGAAAAGCATTATTGGGCTTCTTGTTGTCCGGACTTAACCTATTGGGCCTTATGAGTTGTCGCCCTTTCAGCACTACTGTTTTTGAGACGGACTCTTGGTCTTCTTGATGTCTAGGAATGGCATGGTATAATTCTTCTAGTATTCAGATCCTTGAATATGACAAGATTACCATTTTGTCCCTTAACTCTAAAATGACAAAAATGCCCTCCTGAGCACGTATCATTCTCTCCATCTTCAAAAAGATTCATCCTCAAATCTTGAATGAGATGCTCTTCGTCCCTCCAAGGAATCCAAACCCAATCTCCGGGTTTAAATACCATTGTTTGATGGCTCTTCTCTATCCATTGAATTATAGCTATGTCCCGCATGTGTGCAAGTTCAATCTTTCCAACCATGATTTTACCATCTTGTCCAAAGTGTGCAATTTGTCTTTCTTCCTATTCATCCATAGTAATACCTCCATAATTGACCAGTGAATCTACAAAGCTTGAAAGAGTTGATATAAAAGCACTAGAAATTTTATGGTTAGATGTATGAAAAACTAAGGACTCTGTGGAATTCAATGATACTAATGTACTCTTGTCTAAACTAGGTGTTTCTAGATCTCTCTCACAAGTGTGTTTACTGCTCTTAGTTTCTTTTTCACTCATTGACTCCTCTAGCTCACTATTCTTATCTTTTCTATCAAAACTCTCACTTTCAATCAAACATGGATTCTTTTCACTCAAACACTCAATCGCTTTCTCAATTTCTTTTCTCTTATATTCTTCAAAATGCTCACATCCCAAGGACCCAGTTGAGAAATTTCGCACTATTGAATCCTCCAAGGACACATCACCCTCTACAGCATACACAACAAATTCTTCCATCTCTGGCTTTGAAGAAGAATAAAAGATGGGTGTAGAAGAATTCCTCTTGTTATGGCGATCTATCATTTGTTGCACTTGCTCCCAGTCAATGACCAATTTGACCAAATTGTCCATGGTCGTGTAACAGTAACGTTGGACTTCATCTGCAAGTTCTTCACGTAATCCAAACAAAAATCGGTCCTTAAGAACCTCAGGACTCCTTTTAATATTAGCCATGTCCATCAAATATAGAAACTCCTTGTGGTACTTCATCACTAATTGTGAGCCTTGTTATAACGTAAAAAATTTGCCAAAAAATGTATTGTGGTATGATGATGGCACAAACTGCCTCCTCATAATTTTCTTCATCTTCTCCCAGCTGCTAATTGGGCACTTTCCATACCGTCTTCTAGATCTTTCTAATTCAGTCCACCATATACGGGCATCATTGGAAAAATTGGCTTGTACCAGTTAAACCTTCTTTTCTTCTGAAAGGATGCAATTTGCAAAAATCGATTCTACGTTCCTTTCCCATCTGAAATACGCTTCAGGATCATTCCTCCCTTTGAATGCAGAAATTTGAAACTGAGAACTCTTTTTCACATATGAGCTTCCTTCATCATCACTATCGTAATACTTAATCATTTTTTATTATTATTATTTTTTTCCAGACACTGACTTAAAGATAGAATAATTGCAAAAACAAAATTAAAAAAAGATTTATTTTCTTTTTTTTATTTGACTCTAATGTGAATTTACAGAAATTAAAGAGATAAAAAAAGACTAAACAAGACCCATGGAACGTGTAGATAAATAATAATTTACCTACGACCTGTAACTGATACCAGATGATAAGGAATAGATTGGGTATTAGGGGTTTTATCACAATTGATAAGGATTATTCAATAAAGGTATACCCAAGACACAGCGGAAAAATAAAACATAGATAATGAAAAACAAAGGATAGATAAAGGGGGTTTTCCTATTAGACCTCTAAGATACCTGTTCTTAGCAACCTAGGTCACCGGAAAGGATTCCCTACTAGACCTTCTAAGAACTTGTCCTTGACAACCTAGATCAGAGGAATGAAAATTGAATCACTCAATTTTCTCTATGCAACAAGTGAAGCAAATCACTCACCTCACTTCTCACACAATAAACGTTCTTAAAGCAACTGAAATTTTATTCATCAAAGTTATGTAAGTTGTCTCACCAAAGGTGTTTAAATAGGCACCTAACAAACTAACTAAAAGATAAGATAACTAATTTAAATCAGATTTGATCTTATTGGATTAGATCAGATTTGATTTAAATTTTAAAATCCTAAAGATATGATAACTAATTTAAATTAGATTTGATCTTATTAGATTAGATCAGATTTGATTTAAATTGAAAATCCTTAAAAATAATACTAAGCAAATCAGAAGTAATTCAAATCTTCCAACAAACTCTAACAACAAAACAAACTAACATAAATGCCTAAAAATTCGAAATTAAAAATAAATTATGCCTCCCATTGAATTTGAAAAGCATTATTGGGCTTCTTGCTGTCCGGACTTAACCTGTTAGGCCTTATGAGTTGTCGCCCTTTCAACACTACTGTTTTTAAGACGGACTATTGGTCTTCTTGATGTCCAAGACTGGCATTGTACAATTCTTCTAGTATTCAGATCCTTGAATATGACAAGATTACCATTCTGTCTCTTAACTCCAAAAATGACGAAAAAGCCCGCCTGAGCACGTATCAGAACTATTTCCCAGAGCCACAAAGTGACTCATACTGTTAGGACAGTTACACAAACCATGACTGGGAAAGGAATTTCAGTGTTTCACTTGATTGTGCTGTCAATACATACATGGAAAATTGTTCCCCAATGCCACAAGATGATTCATATTGTGATGAATTCAATAATTCTTCAAGTTGTGCTTGAGAGAATTGATGAGCGGATAATTTATACGCTTTTAGACATTGTTTTTAGGTAGTTTTTAGTAGGATCTAACTACTTTTAGGGATGTTTTCATTAGTTTTTATGCAAAATTCATATTTCTGGACTTTACTTTGAGTTTGTGTGTTTTTCTGTGATTTTAGGTATTTTCTGGCTGAAATTGAGGGACCTGAGCAAAAATCTGATTCAGGCTGACAAAGGACTACTGAGATTGTTGGATTCTGACCTTCCTGCACTTGAAATGGATTTTCTGGAGCTACGAAACTCCAAATGGCACGCTCTCAACGGCGTTAGAAAGTACACATCCAGAGCTTTCCTGCAATATATAATAGTTCATACTTTGTTCGAGTTTAAATGACGCAAACTGGTGTTCAACGCCAGTTCCATGCTGCATTCTGGAGTAAAATGCCAGAAACACGTCACAAACCAGAGTTAAACGCCAAAAACACGTTACAACTTGGCATTTAACTCCAAAAGAAGCATCTACAAGTGTAAAGCTCAAGCTCAGCCCAAGCATACACCAAAGTGGGCCCCGAAAGTGGATTTCTGCGTTAAGACTTATTTCTGTAAACCCTAGTAGCTAGTTTAGTATAAATAGAACTTTTTACTATTGTACTGAGGGTCATTTTCCCTTATTTTTGAATTCATATGTCTTCTGTGGAGGCTGGCCATTTGGCCATGCCTGGACCATCACTTATGTATCTTCAACGGTGGAGTTTCTATACACCATAGATTAAGGGTGTGGAGCTCTGCTGTACCTCGAGTTTTAATGCAATTACTACTATTTTCTATTCAATTCAGCTTATTCTTGTTCTAAGATATTCGTTGCACTCCAGCATGATAAAAATGTGATGATCCGTGACACTCATCATGATTCTCACCTATGAACGCGTGACTGACAACCACTTCCGTTCTACCTTAGAACGAGCGAGTATCTCTTGGATTCCTTGATCAGAATCTTCGTGGTATAAGCTAGAACCCTTTGGCGGCCATTCTTGAGAATCCGGAAATTCTAAACCTTGTCTGTGGTATTCCGAGTAGGATTCAGGGATTGAATGACTGTGACGAGCTTCAAACTCACGATTGTTGGGCGTGGTGACAGACGCAAAAGAATCAATGGATTCTATTCTGAAATGATCGAGAACCGACAGATGATTGGCCGTGCTATGACAAGAGCATTTGGACCATTTTCACTGAGAGGATGGGATGTAGCCATTGACAATGGTGATGCCCTACATACAGCTTGCCATGGAAAGGAGTAAGAAGGATTGGATGAAAGCAGTAGGAAAGCAGAGATTCAGAAGGAACACAGCATTTCCATACACTTATATGAAATTCCTACCAATGATTTACATAAGTATCTCTATCTTTATTTTATGCTTTATTTATTATTAATTTTCGAAAACCATTTATAACCATTATAATCTGCCTAACTGAGATTTACAAGATGACCATAGCTTGCTTCATACCAACAATCTCCGTGGGATCGACCCTTACTCACGTAAGGTTTATTACTTGGATAACCCAGTGCACTTGCTGGTTAGTTGTGTGAAGTTGTGACAAAATGTGATTCACGTTGGAGAGCGCTACCATGTTTTTGGCGCCATTGTTGATGATCACAATTTTCGTGCACCATGTTTTTGGCGCCGTTGCTGGGGATTGTTCGAGTTTGGACAACTGACGCTTCATCTTGTTGCTCAGATTAGGTAATTTTATTTTCAAAAAGTTTTCAAAAATATTTTTTTTCAAAAAATTTTTCATTGCTTTCGTTTCTTCAAAAATTATTTTCGAAAAAATACAAAAAATTTAATAAAATCATAAAAACCAAAAATATTTTGTGTTCTTGTTTGAGTCTAGCGTCAAATTTTAAGTCTACTGTCGATTGCATGTTTTAAAATTTTTTGCATTTTTTCGAAAATTTCATGCATGGTGTTCTTCATGACCTTCAAGTTGTTCTTGATAATTCCTCCCTTTTTTGATCTTTATGTTTTCTTGTTTTCTGTTTTTTGTTGTTTTTCATAGGCATTTTTGCATTCATAGTGTCTAAGCATTAAAAATTTCTAAGTTTGGTGTCTTGCATGTTTTTCTTTTCTTGAAAATTTTTCAAAAATAAGTCTTGATGTTCATCTTGATCTTCAAAGTGTTCTTGGTGTTCATCTTGACATTCATAATGTTCTTGCATGCATCATGTGTTTCGATTTATAATTTTCATGTTGTGAGTCATTTTTATATTTTTCTCTCTCATCATTAAAAATTCAATTTCAAAATAAATAAATAAATATATCTTTTTCTTTTTTCTCATAAATTTTAAAAATTTGAGTTGACTTAGTCAAATTTTTTTAAAACTAAGCTATTTCTTATAAGTCAAGTCAAATTTTCAATTTTAAAAATCCTATCTTTTCAAAATCTTTTTCAAAAATCAAATCTTTTTCATTTTCCTTTTATGATTTTCGAAAATTTAAAATTATTTTTCAAAATCTTTTTCTTACCTTTATTTCAAAATTTCGAAAACTTTATTAACAATTAATGTGATTGATTCAAAAATTTGAAGTTTGTTACTTTCTTGTTAAGAAAGGTTCAATCTTCAAATTCTAGAATCATATCTTTTATTTTCTTGTTAGTCAAGTAATCAATTTTAAATTTTAAAAATTAAATCTTTTTCAAAATATCATTTTCAATCATATCCTTTAAAATATCTTTTTTCAAATCATATCATTTTCAAAATCAATTTCGAAATATCTTTTCTAACTTCTTATCTTTTTAAAATTGATTTTCAAATATTTTTCAACTAACTAATTGACTTTTTATTTGTTTTAAAATTCTTATCTTTTTCAAAACCATTTAACTACTTCCTCCTCTCTAATTTTCAAAAATTCCTCCCTCTTTTCCAAAACTTTCTTAATTAACTAATTGTTTCAAATTTTAATTTTAATTTTAATTCTTCTCTTAATTTTCAAAAATCACTAACCCTTTTTCAAAATTAATTTTCGAAATTCTCTCCCTCTCATCTTCTTCTATTTATTTATTTATTTACTAACACTTCTCTTCATATCAAGAATTCGAACTTATCTTCCCCCTTGTGTTTGGATTCTTGATGTGCATAAAGTTGATATGCTACGATTTAGGAAATTGCACGATCGGCAAAATTCCTTCCGGCAAGTGCACCGGTTATCGTCAAGTAAAAACTCACAATAGAGTGAGGTCGAATCCCACAAGGATTGGTTGAGTGAGCAATTCGGATTAGAAGTATGTTCTAGTTGAGCGGAATCAAGATTTAGATGAGAATTGCGAAATGTAAAATTGCATGAATTAAAGAGCGAGAAGCTAAATTGCTGAAATTAAAAGGGATGGGGGTGATTGCATGAATTTAATTACAGAATGTAAAGAGAAAGTGGTAGATCAGAAATGGGGAATTCATTGGGTTTCAGGAGATATTGAGATCTCCGAATCAAAACGTCTTATCCCTTCCTCAACCAATGCATTCATTGAATTTTGCTTGGCAATCTTATATGATTGGATCCCAATCCCTTGGCTCACCAATTCTCTCTAAAAACAAACAAATTCCCAATCCCTTGGTTTAAATGTTCATAAGAAGAGATGATGCTCGATCACTGATTATACCACACAGTTTCATGAACCACAATTTGGTAGGATTACATGTCACAATATCCATCCAAACCCCAATCCAATTCACTGTGAGAAAGCTTCTCTAGCATGAATCCTCCATTCCTTTCCCAAGGTTCCGAAAGATTCCAATTATGGGTAGTTTCTTTCCCAAGACAACTACCCAATGGAATTAGATCGAGAAGCTTTCTAACAAAATTCAAGAGAAAAGATTGAAGAAGAAGATAAAACTATTATTGATTCATTGAATTACAATAGAGCTCCCTAACCCAATGAAAGGGGTTTAGTGAGTCATAGCTCTGAATTCAATTACAAAATATGAAAACTAGCAAAATAATGATCCCAAAGGTTTTTCTGTGTAAAAGTCCCCCTCAGGGGCTGGATTCCCCTTCAATCCCCCCTCTTTTCAAATGCAGAAACTAAGGCCTTTAAATAGGCTCCCTAAATTACAAAATGAAAATGAAATTAAAAGCAAATTACAATCAAATGAAAATAAACTATTCTAGATGATTCTTGTGGCCTTGATTTGGTGTTGTTGATGGGCCTTGCTTGCTTGAAGGGTAGAGTGACATAATTGATCCAAAAAGGATAATGATCCATTAAACTACACTCAAACGTTGCACCCCCCTTTCTTGAGTCGTCACTTTGTTCTCTTGTCAACCTTGCCAATTTGATGCCAAATATAGACTATTATACCTCGTTGGAAAACTATGGATGTCAGCTTTCTAACGCAACTGGAAGCACCTCAATTGGATCTCTATAGCTCAAGTTATACTCCATGTGAAGAGGTCAGCTGGCCTGATTGCATGTTGGTACTATGCTCTTCTATGCACATTACGGGGCTATTTTCTCCCTCAATTTTTAGTATCCACCATGCATGCCATATATGCTTGGAAAGCTCTAGATGTCTTCTTTCTAATGCATTTTGAATCACCTCATTTGGAGTTTTGTAGCTCAAGTTATTTATGTTTGAAGAAGGCATGGTCAAGCTGTTCCATATAACACGTTTAAGCTCCAGTTTAAGCTTAAACTGGAGCTTAAACGCTGGCACTCCCTGGAGGCACAAGCTCGAGCACGTTTAAGCTTCAGTTTAAGGTTAAACTGAAGCTTAAACGTGGAAATGGAAGAAGGCAACCCTGGAGTGTGGAATTGTCGAACACATTTAAGCTCCAGTTTAAGGTTAAACTGGAGCTTAAACGTGGAATGGCTCCCTGATGCATTTTATTTCTGGCGTTTAACTTCCAGTTTAAGGTTAAACTGGAGGTTAAACGCCACTTTCAGCCCTTTCCTCAGCTTTCATGATTTTGGCGTTTAAGCTCCAGTTTAAGCTTAAACTGGAGCTTAAACTCCACATGTGATATTCAAGCTTCCTTTATTGATTTTGTAGCTTCCTTGCCTAGCCTCTTCTTCCCTGAAATCATCCAAACACTGCATCAAAGTCTTGCTAAAATTCATGAGAATTCTTCCATTCATAGCATTTAAGGAATATAACTAAAAACTCATGGAATTTGCATCAAAATCTTCATGTTTGAATGATTTAAGACAAGCATGACTATTTGGCCCAAATGATTACTTAAGGCTCAAGAAAATGCATAAAACAACTAAAAATAAAAGAAAAAGGCTAGTGAAACTAGCCTAAGATGCCTTGGCATCAATTCTTAACTCCTTTTCTTCTTCTATTCCTTTCTTCTTCTACTAACATAAAGGAATCTCTATACTGTGACATAGAGGATTCCTCTTCCTTTTCTGTTCTCTTCTTTTTTATATGAGCAGGAACAAGGAAAAAGGCATTCTTGTTGAAGCTGATCCTGAACCTGAAAGGACTCTAAAGAGAAAACTGAGAGAAGCTAAAATACAATAATCCAGAGATAACCTTACTGAAATTTTTGAACAAGAAAAGGATATGGCCACCAAACCCAACAATAATAATGTAAGGAGGATGCTTGGTGACTATACTACACCTACTTCCAAGTTTGATGGAAGAAGTATCTCAATCTCTACCATTGGAGCAAACAATTTTGAGCTGAAACCTCAACTAGTTGCTCTAATGCAACAGAACTGCAAGTTCCATGGACTTTCATCAGAAGATCCCTACCAGTTTTTAATTGAGTTCTTGCATATCTGTGAGACTGTTACAACTAATGGAGTAGATCCTGAAGTCTACAGGCTCATGCTTTTCCCTTTTGCTGTAAGAGACAGAGCTAGAACATGGTTGGACTCACAACCTAAAGATAGCCTGGACTCTTGGGATAAGCTGGTCACGGCCTTATTAGCTAATTTCTTTCCTCCTCAAAAGCTGAGCAAGCTTAGAGTGGATGTTCAGACCTTCAAACAGAAAGATGGTGAATCCCTCTATAAAGTTTGGGAAAGATACAAGCAGATAACCAAAAGGTGTCCTTCTGACATGCTTTCAGAGTGGACCATTCTGAATATATTCTATTATGGTCCTTCTGAGTTCTCTAAGATGTCACTGGACTATTCTGCAGGTGGATCCATTCACCTAAAGAAAACACCTGCAGAAGCTCAAGAACTTATTGACATGGTTACATATAACCAATTCATGTACACTTCTGAGAGGAATTCTGTGAATAATGGGATGCCTCAAAGGAAGAAAGTTCTTGAGATTGATGCTCTGAATGCCATATTGGCTCAGAACAAAATGTTGACTCAGTAAGTCAACATGATTTCTCAAAGTCTGAATGGATGGCAAAATGCATCCAACAATACTAAAGAGGCATCTTCTGAAGAAGAAGCCTATGATCCAGAGAACCCTGCAATGGCAGAGGTAAATTACATGGGTGAACCTTATAGAAACACCTATAATTCCTCATGGAGAAATCATCCAAATTTCTCATGGAAGGATCAACAAAAGCCTCTATAAGGCTTTAATAATGGTGGAAGAAATAGGCTCAGCAATAGCAAGCCTTTTCCATCATCTTCTCAGCAAAAGACAGAGAATTCTGAGCAGAGCACCTCTAACTTAGCAAATATAGTCTCTGATCTGTCTAAGGCCACTTTAAGTTTCATGAGTGAAACAAGGTCCTCCATCAGAAATTTGGAGGCACAAGTGGGCCAGCTGAGTAAGAAAGTCACTAAAACTCCTCCTAGTACTTTCCCAAGCAATACTGAAGAGAATCCAAAAAGAGAGTGCAAGGCCATTGACTTAATCAAAATGGCCGAACCTAGAGAGGAAGGGGAGGATGTGAATCCCAATGAGGAAGACCTCATGGGACGTCTCCTAGACAAGAAGGAGTTCCTTATTAAGGACCTAAAGGAATCTGAGGCTCATATAGAGACCATAGAGATCGCATTAAACCTCCTTCTGCCATTCATGAGCTCTGAAGACTATTCTTCCTCTGAAGAGGATGAAGATGTAACTGGAGAGCAAGTTGCTCAATGTCTAGGAGCCATCATGAAGCTGAATGCCAAGTTATTTGGTAATGAGACTTAGGAAGGTGACCTCCTTTGCTCATTAGTGAACTAGATACATGGGTTTAGCAAACGTTACCTCAAAAGAAACAAGATCCTGGTAAATTCTTAATACCCTGTACCATAGGCACCATGACCTTTGAGAAGGCTCTGTGTGACCTAGGGTCAGGCATAAATCTTATGCCAGTCTCTGTAATGGAGAAGCTGGGGATTATTGAGGTACAGCCTGTCAAATTCTCATTAGAGATGGCAGATAGATCACAAAGACAAGCATATGGATTAGTAGAGGACGTGTTAGTGAAGGTTAATGGCCTTTACATCCCTGCTGATTTCATAATCTTAGAGACTAGGAAGAATGAGGATGAATGCATCATCCCTGGAAGACCCTTCCTAGCCACAGCAGGAGCTATGATTGATGTTAACAGAGGAGAATTAGTCCTTCAATTGAATGGGGACTACCTTGTGTTTAAAGCCCAAGGCTATCCTTCTGTAACAATGGAGAAGAAGCATGAAAAGTTTCTCTCAGTACAGAGTCAAACAAAGCCCCCACAATCAAACTCTATGTTTGGTGTTGGGAGGCCACAACCAAACTCTAAGTTTGGTGTTGAATCCCCACATCCAAACTCTAAGTTTGGTGTTGGGAGTCCACAACATTGACCTGATCACCTGTGAGGCTCCATGAGAGCCCACTGTCAAGCTATTGACATTAAAGAAGCGCTTATTGGGAGGCAACCCAGTTTTTATTTATCTAATTTTATTTTTTTGTTCTTTTATGTTTTATTAGGATCATGATCATGTGGAGTCACAAAACAAATGCTAAAATTAAAAATAGAATAAAAAATAGTAAAAGAAACAGCATACCCTAGAGGAAGGGCTTACTGGCGTTTAAACGCCAGTAAGGAGCATCTGGCTGGCGTTCAATGCCAGAACAGAGCATGGATCTGGCGTTGAACGCCAAAAACAAACAACAGTCTGGCCTTTAAATGGCAGGATTACACCCTGAGGAGAACTGGCGTTAAACGCCAGAAACATGCTGCAGACTAGCATTGAACGCCCAAAACAAGCATAAAACTGGCGTTTAATGCCAGAAACAAGCATCAATTTGGAGTTAAACGCCAGGATTGCATGCAGAGGGCATTTTACACGCCTCATTGGTGCAGGGATGATAATCCTTGACACCTCAGGATCTGTGGATCCCACAGGATCATCTCAGGATCTGTGGACCCCACAGGATCCCTACCTAACTCAATTTACCTTCTCTCTTCTTCACACAATCCAATAACACTCTTCCCCAAAAACCTTTCACCAATCACCTCAATCTCTCTTCCTCATCACCTCTTCACCACTCACATCCCTCCACTATATAAACCCCTCTATCCTTCTTCATTTTCATACAATACAACCCTCTCTTCTTTCCCTTGGCCGAAACCCACACATCTTTCCATCTCCTCCATATCTTTTTCTTCTTCTTCTATTCTTTCTTTTCTTTGCACGAGGGCGAGCAACATTCTAAGTTTGGTGTGGTAAAAGCATAGCTTTTTTGTTTTTCCATAACCATTGATGGAACCTAAGGCTGGAGAAACCTCTAGAAAGAGGAAAGGGAAGACAAAAGCTTCCACCTCCGAGTCATGAGAGATGGAGAGATTCATCTCAAAAGCCCATCACTAAAAAAAGGATGGAGCAAACAAGAGAGCCCATCCATGGATCTCAAAAGACACATGAGGAAGCTCGTCATCAAGAAATCTCTGAGATACCTCAAGGGATACATTTTCCTCCATACAATTATTGGGAGCAAGTAAAGATAGGAGCATCAAAATCACTAGGGATCAAGCAACAAAGGCAAGGAAGAGACATAGAAGAGATCAAGGACATCATTGGTCATCAAGAAGAAGACGCCACCATCACTAAGGTGGACTTATTCCTTGTTTTTTATTTCTCTGTTTTTCGTTTTTTATGCTATAAGTTTGTCTATGTTTGTGTCTTTATTACATGATCATTAGTCTTTAGTAACTATGTCTTAAGGCTATGAATAATTCCATGAATCCTTCACCTCTTAAATGAAAAATTTTTCTAATACAAAAGAACAAGAAGTACATAAGTTTCGAATTTATCCTTGAATTTAGTTTAATTATATTGATGTGGTGACAATACTTTTTGTTTTCTGAATGAATGCTTGAACAGTGCATATTTTTTATCTTGTTGTTTATGAATGTTAAAATTGTTGGCTCTTGAAAGAATGATGAAAAAGAAAAATGTTATTGATAATCTGAAAATCATAAATTTGATTCTTGAAGCAAGAAAAAGCAGTGAAAAAGCAAAAGCTTGTGGAAAAAAAATATTTTTGAGGATGGAGCAAACAAGAGAGCCCATTCATGGATCTCAAGAGACGCATGAGGAAACTCATCATCATTCTCACCTATGAACGCGTGACTGACCACCACTTCCGTTCTACCTTAGAACGAGCGAGTATCTCTTGGATTCCTTAATCAGAATCTTCGTGGTATAAGCTAGAATTATTGGCGGCCATTCTTGAGAATCCAGAAAGTCTAAACCTTGTCTGTGGTATTCCGAGTAGGATTCAGGGATTGAATGACTATGACGAGCTTCAAACTTGCGATTGTTGGGCACGATGACAAACGCAAAAGAATCAATGGATTCGATTCCGACATGATCGAGAACTGACAGATGATTAGCCGTGCTGTGATAGAGCATTTGGACCATTTTCACTGAGAGGATGGGATGTAGCCATTGACAACAGTGATGACCTACATACAGCTTGCCATGGAAAGGAGTATGAAGGATTGAAGGAAGGCAGTAAAAAAGCAGAGATTCAACAGGGACTAAGCATCTCCATGCGCTTGTCTGAAATTTCCACCAATGAATTACATAAGTATTTCTATCTTTATTTTATGCTTTAATTATTATAATTTTCAAAAACTATTATAACCATTTAAATCCGCCTAACTGAGATTTACAAGATGACCATAGCTTACTTCATAACAACAATCTCCATGTGATTGACCGTTACTCACGTAAGGTATTACTTGGACGACCCAGTGCACTTGCTAGTTAGTTGTTCGGAGTTGTGACAAAGTGTGATTCACGTCTGAGAGCACCAAGTCTATTGGCGCCATTGTTGATGATCACAATTTCGTGCACCAAGTTTTTGTTTCTTCTTCTCTTCTTTCTTCTCTTGCTCGAGGGCGAGCATTATTCTATGTTTGGTGTGGTAAAAGCATAGCTTTTTTGTTTTTCCATAACCACTTATGGCACCTAAGGCCGGAGAAACCTATAGAAAAGGGAAAGGGAAGACAAAAGCTTTCACCTCCGAGTCATGGGAGATGGAGAGATTCATCTCAAAGGTCCATCAAGATCACTTCTATGAAGTTGTGGCCAAGAAGAAGGTGATCCCTGAGGTCCCTTTCATGCTCAAGAAAAATGAGTATCCAGAGATCCGACATGAGATCCAAAGAAGAGGTTGGGAAGTTCTGACCAACCCTATTTAACAAGTTGGAATCCTAATGGTTCAAGAGTTCTATGCCAATGCATGGATCACTAAGAACCATGATCAAAGTATGAACCCGAATCCAAAGAATTATCTTACAATGGTTCGGGGGAAATACTTAGATTTCAGTCTGGAAAATGTGAGGTTGGCATTCAACTTGCCTATGATGCAAGAAGATGCATGCCCCTGCACTAGAAGGGTCAACTTTGATCAAAGGTTGGACCAAGTCCTTATGGACATATGTGTGGAAGGAGCTCAATGGAAAAGAGACTCAAAAGGCAAGCCAGTTCAATTGAGAATAGTGGACCTTAAGCCTGTGGCTAGAGGATGGTTGGAGTTCATCCAACGCTCTATCATCCCCACTAGCAACCGATCCGAAGTTACTGTGGATTGGGCCATCATGATCCATAGCATCATGATTGGAGAGGAAGTAGAAGTTCATGAAGTCATCTCTCTTGAATTCTACAAAATAGCCAAAAAGTTCTCCACCATGGCAAGGCTAGCTTTTCCTCATCATATTTGCCATCTATGCTACTCAGCTGGAGTTATTATAGAAGGAGACATTCTCATTGAAGAGGATAAACCCATCACTAAGAAGGGGATGGAGCAAACGAGAGAGCCCATTCATGGATCTCAAGAGACACATGAGGAAGCTCATCACCAAGAAATCCCTGAGATGCCTCATGGGATGCATTTTCCTCTAAACAACTATTGGGAACAACTCAACACTTTTCTAGAAGACTTGAGTTATAACATGGACCAACTAAGGGTGGAACACCAAGAGGCACTCCAACATTCTCCATGAGATTAGAGAAGATCAAAGAGCAATGAGGGAGGAGCAACAAAGGCAAGGAAGAGACATAGAAGAGCTCAAGGACATCATTGGTCCTTCAAGGAAAAGGTGCCACCATCACTAAGGTGGACTCATTCCTTGTTCTTATTTCTCTGTTTTTCGGTTTTAAGCTTCATGTTTGTTTATGTTTGTGTCTTTATTACTTGATCATTAGTGTTTAGTAACTATGTCTTAAGGCTATGAATAATTCCATGAACCCTTCACCTCTCTTAAATGAAAAATGTTTCTAATACAAAAGAACAAGAAGTACATGTGTTTCGAATTTATCCTTGAAATTAGTTTAATTATATTGATGTGGTGACAATATTTTTTGTTTTCTGAATGAATGCTTGAACAGTGCATATTTTTGATCTTGTTATTTATGATTGTTAAAATTGTTGGCTCTTGAAAGAATGATGAACAAGAGAAATGTTATTGATGATTTGAAAAATTATAAAAATGAGTCTTGAAGCAAGAAAAAGCAGTGAAGAACAAAATCTTGCAAAAAAATATAATAAAAGAAAAAGAAAAAGCAAGCAGAAAAAGCCAATAGCCCTTAAAACCAAAAGGCAAGGGTAAAAAGGATCCAAGGCTTTGAGCATCAATGGATAGGAAGGCCCAAGGAAAAAAAATCCAGGCCTAAGCGGCTAAATTAAGCTGTCCCTAACCATGTGCTTGTAGCATGCAGGTCCAAGTGAAAAGCATGAGACTGAGTGGTTAAAGTCGTGATCCAAATCAAAAAGAGTGTGCTTAAGAGCTCTGGACACCTCTAACTGGGGACTTTAGCAAAGCTGAGTCACAATCTGAAAAGGTTCACCCAGTTATGTGTCTGTGGCATTTATATATCCGGTGGTAATACTGGAAAACAAAGTGCTTAGGGCCACGGCCAAGACTCATAAAAGTAGCTGTGTTCAAGAATTAACATACTTAACTAGGAGAATCAATAACACTATCTGAACTTTGAGTTCCTATAGAAGCGAATCATTCTAAACTTCAAAGGATAAAGTGAGATGCCAAAACTGTTCAGAAACAAAAAGCTACAAGTCCCGCTCATCTAATTAGAACTAATATTCATTGATATTTTTAGATTTATAGTATATTCTCTTCTTTTTTATCCTATTTGATTTTCAGTTTCTTGGGGACAAGCAACAATTTAAGTTTGGTGTTGTGATGAGCGGATAATTTATACGCTTTTTGACATTGTTTTTAGGTAATTTTTAGTAGGATCTAGCTATTTTTAGGCATGTTTTCATTAGTTTTTATGCAAAATTCACATTTCTGAACTTTACTATGAGTTTGTGTGTTTTTCTGTGATTTCATGTATTTTCTGGCTGAAATTGAGGGACCTGAGCAAAAATCTGATTCAGGCTGACAAAGGACTACTGATGCTGTTGGATTCTGACCTCCCTGTACTCAAAACAGATTTTCTAGAGCTACAAAACTCCAAATGGCGCACTCTCAACGTATTTGGAAAGTAGACATCCAGAGCTTTCCCGCAATATATAATAGTCCATACTTTGTTCGAGTTTAGATGACGCAAACTGGCGTTCAACGCCAGTTCCATGCTGCATTCTGGAGTAAAACGCCAGAAACACGTCACAAACCAGAGTTAAACGCCAAAAACACGTTACAACTTGGTGTTTAACTCCAAAAGAATCCTCTGCACGTGTAAAGCTTAAGCTCAGCCCAAGCACACACCAAAGTGGGCCCCAGAAGTGGATTTCTGCACTTAGACTTATTTCTATAAATCCTAGTAGCTAGTTTAGTATAAATAGAACTTTTTACTATAGTACTGAGGGTCCTTTTCCCTTATTTTTGAATTCATATGTCTTTTGTGGAGGCTGGCCATTTGGCCATGCCTGGACCATCACTTATGTATTTTCAACGGTGGAGTTTCTACACACCATAGATTAAGTGTGTGGAGCTCTGCTGTACCTCGAATTTTAATGCAATTACTACTATTTTCTATTCAATTCAGCTTATTCTTGTTCTAAGATATTCGTTGTACTTCAACATGATGAATGTGATGATCCGTGACACCCATCATCATTCTCACCTATGAACGCGTTACTGACAACCACTTCCGTTCTACCTTAGAATGAGCGAGTATCTCTTGGATTCCTTTATCAGAATCTTCGTGGTATAAGCTAGAACCCTTTGGCGGCCATTCTTGAGAATCCAGAAAGTCTAAACCTTGTCTATGGTATTCCGAGTAGGATTCAGGGATTGAATGACTGTGACGAGCTTCAAACTCCCGATTGTTGGGCATGGTGACAGACGCAAAAGAATCAATGGATTCTTTTCTGACATGATCGAGAATCGACAGATGATTAGCCATGTTATGACAAGAGCATTTGGACCATTTTCACTGAGAGGATGGGATGTAGCCATTGACAACGGTGATGCCCTACATACAGCTTGCCATGGAAAGGAGTAAGAAGGATTGGATGAAAGCAGTAGGAAAGTAGAGATTCAGAAGGAACACAGCATCTCCTTACACTTATCTGAAATTCCTACTAATGATTTACATAAGTATCTCTATCTTTATTTTATGCTTTATTTATTATTAATTTTCGAAAACCATTTATAACCATTATAATCTGCCTAACTGAGATTTACAAGATGACCATAGCTTGCTTCATACCAACAATCTCCGTGGGATCGACCCTTACTTACGTAAGGTTTATTACTTGGACAACCCAGTGCACTTGTTGGTTAGTTGTGCGAAGTTGTGACAAAGTGTGATTTACATTGGAGAGCGCTACCAAGTTTTTGGCGCCATTGTTGATGATCACAATTTCGTGCACCAAGAATCAAAACCAAAAAACATTTGACAATTCATACTTCACTTATCAAGAACTGTCATCACTTGAGAAAACCTTCAATTCACTCATGGAAAGCTGTCAAACTCACTTCCTAGTTTTTCATCTGAAAATTCTTCATCACTTAACTATCCCTTGACACAAAATCTCTTCCAAATCTCATAGTCCACACAAACTTTCATGAACCAAAGCCTCTCAAGGCTTGAAACCATGCTTGAAAGATATGAAAGGGAAGCACAGAGGTCCTGCAATGACCAAGAGAACTCCCTCAAAAACATGGAAGTGCTACTAAATCAAATGTTAAGTGTGAAGGAGGAAGTGGAAGAGCAAGAAGAAGAGGCCCCTGTGTCAAGCAATTTTTCAGTGAAGAATGAGATGGTGGAGGTATTTGAACCTGAAACTGCACTTGAGATGACAAGAGCACATGAAAACTCACAACCCTCACAAACTTTCTTAAACCAAAAACTCTCAACACTTGAATCTGTGATTGAATGATATGAAGAGGAGATGAAGAAGTCTTGGGAAGAACAATAAGCCTCCTCCATGAAAGTGCTATTAAGTCAAATATTGAGTGCAAAGGAGGAAGTGGAAGAACAAGAAAGTGAGGAAGACAATCAAGAGAAATCACACTCAATGGAAGAAGAGAAGTGCATAAAGGAAGGGCTCATGGAACCACCAATTCAAGAGGCTCTATATGAAGATAAAACTCCAATAATCACGCAGCAACCAAGTCTTGAATCCAAAGAAGTGAAGGCAACTAATAAGTGCACCAATCCCACCCCTGATCCAGCAAGCAAGCTCAATCAAGCCATTAACAAAAAAAAGCTTGCTGAGGAGAGACCAAGACAAGGGGCAATAGCTGAAACTTCTCCGCCCTTGAGGTCATTCCTCTTAACAAACTGGAAGAAGAGGAAGAAAGTGAAGAACATGTCAAGCTAATGACACAAAAAGAGCGCTTGTTGGGAGGCAACCCAACCTTGGATAACATTTCATTTCTTTGTCTAGTTCATTTTCTTTGTCTGTTTTGTTTAAATTTCAATAAATTGGCATATGGTTACATTGTAAGTTTGGTGTTGCCCTGCAACAATTTGTTCTCAATCCCTTTGGATGATTGCATCAATTCTACATGAAAGTGTCACACTAAGATTCTAAGTTTGGTGTGGCACTTAATTCTCTATGCAATTCATTAAGCAACACCACTTGTCTGCATAATCATAATGCCTTTGCAGTGTTATTCTTCTTTTGGTTTGACACTTTATTATTCTACTTACTTTAGTTATTTCTTTGTTTTTAATGCTTTCTCTTACTTTGCTTCTTAACTATTTTTGTTAATACATCACCAAGAGATCCTTATTCATGACATATTCTTGGCTTGGTGATTGTACTTAACATATAACAGTTTCATTTGCTTAGTTTTAGTTCAAATAAATTGACATATGATTGCATTCTAAGTTTGGTGTTGCTATGCAACAAAATTTAGTTCCAATCTTTACTAGATACTTGCATCAATTCCAAGTGGAAGTGTCACACTAAGTTTGGTGTGTGATGCAGTATTTTACAACCCACAAACTAACCGACAAGTGCACCGGGTCGTACCAAGTAATACCTTACGTAAGTAAGGGTCAATCCCACGAGGATTAATGGATCAAGCAACAATAGTGTTTGATAGGATTAGTTAGGCAAGCAGAAAATGGTTTTGAGAGATTCAAAGAGCATTAAACAGTACTTTAAAAATTTCAGAAAGTAGGCATCAATGAGTTGGGAATAAAATATTTGAGAAAGCAGTTAAGGTTTCAGAGTTATCTAATTTTCAGATTAACTTTTATTACTAATTAATTTAATCATGCAAGATTTAATTTCATGGCAAACTATATGTGAGTAGACCCTAATTCCTTAGACCTTCCTAGTCTCCTCTAAAATTCATTAATTGCCAATTCCTTGGTCAATTAATTTCCAATTAGAGGGTGATGATCAGTTTCTAATTTATATGCCAAAAGAATCCTAATTATCCAAAAATAAGGGGATTATATGTCACGTATCCCGTTAAATACAAAAAATTAGAAATTCAGTATAATATGTTTTCAAGCTGTTGTTCAAGTAAAGAGCTTTTCCAAGTTTTACAAGAATTCAGTATAATATGTTTTTCATACTTCCGTTCCACCCATATTCATAAAATAAAGAACGAAAACAATTATTGAAATATAAATCAAGACACGAATTAAATTAAAAGATCAAACAAATCAATCCAAGAAAATAGACAAATCTCCTAACCTTAACACTGAAGGATTAGTTGCTCATGGTTCAGAGAAGAAAAATAAGGGTTCTGGTAACAATTTGTGTTCCCTGTCTAAATGTACAGAGTTCCTATTTATAACTAATCCTAATAGATTTAAAATCTAATTATAAAAATAATATCTTTTCCTAAAAGATAAGATTTGAATTTAAATTCGAATTAATTAACTACTCCGCAATTTGTAACGTGGGGACCACTTGGCTTCACTGGATCTGCGCCTAACTTGGGTGCTAAAATGGGGCCCAGAATTCACCCCTCAGTGTTTTCTGCATTTTCTGCACGTGGGGCATGTCACGCATACGCGTCAGTCACGCGTACGCGTCGCTGGTCTTCTTCGCGAGTCACGCAGACGTGTCGGTCACGCGAACACATCGATGGGTAAACCTTCAAATCACGCGTACGCGTCAGTCACGCGAACGTGTCGCCATGGATACTTCCAGATCACGCGCACCTGACGCGTGCGCGTCCCTCCTCGCAGCCATCTCCTTTGATTCTTGTGCTGCAGAAACTTCGTCAAATTCTGCCGAATGCTACCTAAAATAAATAAAATTGCCCAAAATTCAAAATAGCATCCATAGTGGCTAAAATATAATTAATTCTTAATTAAACTCAACAATTTAAGAGCAAATTCACTAGGAAATGATAGACAAGATGCTCACGCATCAGTGAGCCACTTATCTTTTATGCCATGTATCATGCACACCCTCTTATGTGTGCAATCACAATGTCTCTGTCTCTTGTGCCTTGATTGTTATCCTTAATGTTTCTTGCTCAAAACACATGTACTGCTAATATTTCATTGTGTAAGACATTCATAATCCATCTTAGCCCCATAGCCATTGTTCTAATTATTGCTTGAGTATGAACAAGCATACTGACTTTGGCAAGGGAAGGGAAGAAAGGAAGGAAAAGGATAATAGTAGAGAAGATGAATTACAAGGTTGTAAAGTTCCTTTTCCTCTCATTTGTTTCTAGTACTTAAATTGCATGATTGTCTTTATCTTCTCTGTTTACATGTGTGTATAAATAAGCATACCCTAAATTTTGATTGTAACATGGTGCTGTGCCATTATGACTACCAACTTAAGTTTTATAAATTCAAAAGCAATAAAGCATCATGATCATAAACAAACAAGGAAGTAAAGAAGAATTTAGCATGTGCATACAAGTATTGGAAGGCTAGTGTGATTAATTGTTACTCAATTGAATTAGATTTTATTTAATTGAAGTTTTCATCTAGGACATTTTGTGAAATCATTTGAAATCATGAAAATTTTGAAGAAGCAATTACAAATTAAAACAAGAAAAGAGAAATGGGAAGAATGAGAAAGCTGAAGGCTCTGAGTACGAATGACAATTCATTTGTTAAGTACTTGTAGTGTTTATGTATCAGGCAAAAAGCTTGAAAACAAAACACTTAGAAGTCAAGGCTAGTCTCAAGTGCAAAAGCACTCCCTCAAAGCTCAAGGTTCTGAGCATCAATGATTAGAGAGTCAAGAAAAGAAACAAATGAGCTTAATGAAGTCCTCTAATTAAATGCTTGTGGTGCTTATGTATCAAGTGGTAATACTTGAAGACAAAGCATTTAGAGTAGTAGTTTTGTTATCAACTCATGGGGTAAAGCACCCAAAAGGAGAAGCTAATAAGAAAATCAAAAGCTTGTTTCAAGGAAGAAATATAAGAAAAAGATTTCATAAATTGAGCTAGATAGAAGCATCAATCATTTACATTTCTTTTGTGGTTAAAGCATGCGTAGAAAACTAGCTAACCATGAACATTGAGTTGCTATTCTTCATACCTTGGATTGTTAATCTCTATTGCATGATTCTTTTCTTGCTTGGGGACAAGCAAGGTTTAAGTTTGGTGTTGTGATGACATGTCATCATGTCATATTTTTCTATTCTTTTTCATACAAGAAATTGATGATTAGTGCTTAAATATTGCATTCTTTTGTGCTTAAATGGTATATTTCCTTGATCTTTCGATTTTATAAATTTTGTAGGAAATTAGAAGAAAAAGAAGCAAAAGAGCACAAAATAAGCTAAAAAGGAGAAAAAAAAGCTTGGGAAACAAGGAAACAAGCTTGGAGCACTGTCCGTTAAAACACATAACTGAGTGCTATGAGCAAAGCCTGGGACGGGCTAAATGTTGAATGCTGCGCTGCCTTAGTTAATCGAGTATGTCTCTGGGAGGTGACCTTGGTTCATTTTCAAACCAAAGCCAACTGGATCCACTCTTCTTCAAATCCAAAGCAAGAAAAGTCCATCATCATCACTCAAAGGCACAAGAGATAGTTAGATTAGGAATTTCATTTAAATTGCAATTTGTTTTCAATTTCAATTTTATTTTCATTTTGTAAAGCCTATATAAAGGCATCAATTTCATTTCATTAGGGAGGCTGGCTCCAATAGGGAGCAGTAGGAGTAGAGAGCTCTCTCTTTTAGTTTTCCTTTTTGAATTTAAAGAATTGAAGATCAAATCTAAGTTTTGCTTTCTGTTTCATTTCCACTCTTCTGCAATTTCAAGTTCTTCTTCTGCAATCTCTTCTTTTCGGTTTTGCTAAGAGAACAATTGAGATTTAAGCTTTCATTCCATTTTGATTCTTCTGTAGTTCTACACTTCTGTTTTGGTATTAACTTGATATGTTGCTGAATTCCCTCATCTGAGAGTTCTTTTATTCACATTTTCAATTCTATTTTAATTCCCAGCATCTAATTTCCTTTATTCTTCCTGCAATTTAAATTTCCAGTTGCTTGATCTATTACTTTCATTAATTTCCAACACCCACTCCCCTTTGCATTCACTGTAATTTATATTTCTTGTCATTTAAGTTTCTGCAATTTACATTTCTTGCTCTTTAAGTTTTTGTGCAATTTACTTTCTGCACTTTAAATTTTTCTTGTCATTTACTTTCTGCTGCATCAATTATCACTCACCAATGATAGCTTGACTAAACTAATTACCCACTAAAGTTGCTTGATCCATCAATCCCTATGGGATCGACCTCATTCTAAGTGAGTTATTACTACTTGATGCGACCCGGTACACTTGCCGGTGAGTTTTGGTGTTGGAATCCGATTTCAACCCATCACGCTACCAACTCGTAGTTCTTCTCCTGATCCCTACTACTACAGATCCGGTGATGTTTTCTAAGCTCCGCACAGTATTCAGAGTTAACCATAGAAACACATCAGGACGAGGGAGTTTAGCCAGTCAGACATGCCGTCGGGGACTTTGGACGATGTCTCGACAATATTTTTGCGAGAAGAAATGGGTGAACTAGTCCTACAGTAAGAAAAAGAAGAATGGGTTACTAACCAAAATAGCTCGGGCAAATAAAAAATCTGCTTGGACAAATATGGATACAACTCAGACTAAAAACAGTGAAAGGAGACCCCAGGACTCACACCATTGTCCAGGTGCATCCTTTGGAGGCAGTAACAGAGTAAGAACTCGAAAAAATCTACAAACCTACGTCTCGACATATCTCAACAAGAAAATAACCCTCTTTCATGAAAGCGATGCGCCAAATGGAAATCATCACAGATGCAACCTTTATTCAGAAATCAAATAGTTCACTATTCCAAAAAGCTTCAAATCAGAGGACACAATCAAGAAACAAAAAACATTCTAAGCCCTAGAAGCATCAACTATCAAAGAAAAGCGAAAAGGTTCATACAAAGTCAAAAAAACTCCAAGAGAACACATTACAGCAATAATCAGACACAGCAAAAGCAGAAAGATTCACACTTTTTCCAAGCAAAGATCAAAACTTTTTCAAAATCAGACGAAAAAAGAACAACATAGGAAAAAGAAGACCAACTTGTAGCAGGGAAAAATGATTAAACCCTGAAGAGATTGAAGCAATAACGAGGCCGCGCCAGATGATCACCTTTCGAACAAAAGACGAAGCACCAATAGTCACCTCCGAAAGCAAGGAGAAACGCGAAAACGTGAAAACTTGAGAGCAAGCGAAAGAGAATAGTCGTAGACGAGACAGAAAACGCAAGAACAGAAGGGTAAAAGATGGAAGCAAGAGAAAAAACTGAAAAGCAAAGTCTTTTGGCAATTTAAAATGAAAAGAGGGAAACGGCAAAAAGAGGAGTTAATGGGCTTTAAAAACCCTTGCACGTTCCCAAAGCAAGAAACACACATTTTAAACTAAAAGGAGTGAAGGAAAATACTTCGCATTCAAAAAAGACCCAGACAACCAAAATGCTCGAGCTCAGCTTCTCCGAAAAGGATCGAAGTCTAAAAAACTCGACCTTAAAAAGACCACGCTTAAGCAGGGGCACTATTCATGCCCTGGGTCGAGCTGTATGACCCGGGCTGATTGACGACAAGTCAACTGACCTCTTCAGGACTGGATTATCCGACCTCTTCTCAAAGAGTTTGGCCAAAATGCCAGAGGAGCCCAAAAAGGCCCCAAATAGAGGAACACGACCCAAGTCCAAAGGCAACTCAAGCCTAGGAAGATAAGGGCGGTTCCCTTAAAGATGAAGATAACTCTACTCAAAAGATAAGTTAAGATAACTATCTTTTCTTCAAAAATGTCACTCCACACCATTATAAATACATTGGAGCACCTAGGTATAATTTATACTCTGATACTACTAAAAACCTGCTTAATACCCTTGCTAACTTAAGCATCGGAGTCCCTTGCAGGTACTACCACCCTCCGGTGACAAAGGATCAGCACCACCACCAAGTCCAACAAGTCGGACACCGCGGCTCCTGCCACCATCGTCAAGTCGGACGTAACAGCGCCGACCAGTACAGAAGATCTCATCCGAGATTGACCTACAGTTTCAGGTAACCCTCGAAACAACAACTGAATTGGCAAGGATGTGAATTTTGTCTCGCTTGCGTTATTGATGAGGCACCTGCGCCTAACAAGGATGGTAGTTTTGTCCTATTTGTTCAATGCCGTAGTGTAAATGTGGGAATGGTGGTTTTGTCCCACCCACATTCTCTCTGGTCATTAAGGGTGGCTGAGCACTCTCTCGGATAATGCTACCTCTAAGAGAAGGTGACATGACACACTCTCTCTCCCAAGACCGACTTGAGATAAATGCAGGATGTTCCACTTGGAGATGTATGGTAGAGAGATCGAGCATATCCGGGTTAGCCACCGAATGTGTCAGGTCTAGCAGTATAACTAACACATGAGCTCACGGTCAGTAGGACAGGCAAGCATCATGTGCATTTGTTTGTAATTGTTTGAGCATGCATAATTACTTGGTTTGCCTAATTGATAATCTCTTTAACTGCTAATATAATTATTCTCTATTTCTTATTGCTTTGTAATAATTATTGTTTGTGATTGATCCCGTTGAAAGACTTGAGGTTGAAATTGATATGAGGACCCTTGGGAATTGGTGAGACTAGTGGTAGTTTAAATTTCTCATACCTTATCAAATTCACCCTGTACGGATTGATTAAGACCACATGCTTGAATTCCTATAAAATTTGGAGATCAGGGTTGTCTGGAAGGTTCATGTTTCCTTATGTAGTCATTATTTGGAACTGTTACTCTACTGGAAACCTTCGGGTTCTCACCTATTATTTTATTATCTTATTTTTAGATTGGATTGCAACACACCTCGATGAATGTGCAGAATTCAGGTGAAGAAACGAAGAGGATTACTTTTTAGGATTTTATTTTGATACTAGAGTTTTCTCTCCCTTTTTTTTTGAAATTGTATTGTATATGACTTTAATTCCTCTTAGAGGCTTTTATTGGAGAGATAGATTTATAATTTATAATTTCTCTAGTGATTTAAAATTTTAGCTGGCCTTTTTTCATAGGTCGAGACTAACAACTACTATGTATAAACCCTAATATGTATTTCTTAATCGAACGTTGGATATTTCGGCTTTTGTATACGATGCTTATTAGATTGAATAAGTGCGTGTGTTGTAATGACTTACGATGTTCGAGTTTTCTTTATGGGCTCATCTTTTTAATATTATCCTTCTATAATTAAATCTGTATTTCTAAGTCTAAGTGTAGTAATGCCTCGCCACTGTTGATTTATAATTTAAGCAGAAAGTTTAACAGTCTAATATTCAAATCCTTATGCTCGAATCATAAGTCAATGTAATAAGGTGGTACGAATCTCAAGGTTTATTTATAATATATATATATATATATATATATATATATATATATATATACTTGAAAATAAATATTAAACGTAAAGCCTGAAAATAGTTAAAATAAAATTGGGGAATCGGGAACACTTACGTATCGATGAAAAAGATAAAGCGCATTCGGAAAGCGATATTAAGTAAAACACTAAGGAATAACAGAATAAAGACAAGATATATATATATATATATATATATATATATATATATATATATATATATATATATATATACATAAGTATAATAGCCACTAGTCGTGACTTGCGAAGTTTAGGCCTGCTAGGGTACAGAAATAAAATCAATTGGCAACAATATTTTTCGTATCTCTCCCAAAAGATACATCAAGGCCTCTATAGGCAAGTTCCAAAAGAAATAAATACATACATATGAGTTTTTCAAAATATGTGTGGAGATATTCTAAACAAAATATAAACAGAAGTCCAATACACTTCACCGTCTCTCAGATGAATCACAGCTCACTGCTGAGTACTAGGACTTGTATCTAAAAACAAGACATATATACGGAATGAAAACCCTTGACCTATGGGTTTCCAGCACGATAAAAATGCCAAATAGATATTGCATATGACAACACGAACTCACTAAGTAATCTTAAACTCCATACCTCATCATATCCATCCTAAGTTTTTACTAATCCATATTTAGGCAACTATCATAAAGGAGTCTAAATCTAATTCAACATTTCTCATACTTTTCCCATTCAATATTTATCTTTATCATTCAACTATTTCGTCATTCCATCTCAACAAGGACAATCCTTAGCGTCAACCAACACCAGCATAAGGGACCTCTCAATTATGTAGACACAAGCAATGCAAACAAAGAATACACAAGTAGATTCAAGTAAGGCAAATAATACTTAATCATGTAAGATATACAATTATGCAAACAATACAAATGAGAAAACTCAATCAAATCGAATATATGCAAATGATGTATGCCTATCCTATGGCCAATGATATCATCTGTCAGTTATACAGCTAAACCTGACATACTCGGAGCAAATGAAATCACGCCAGTACATTTACCAAGACAGGTATATCTGACAAATGGATTCACTCCACTGCGGTAAGTGAAATCACTCTATAGCAAGTAAATCATTCTCATAGGCAAGTAGAATCACTCTATTACGGCAAGTAAAATCACTCCACTATAATTCATAAGCAAGATGAATTACTTTACTGCAGTAAGTGGAAGCACTCCACTGCAATTCATAGGCAAGTAGAGTTGCAAGTAGAATCACTCTACTGTGGCAAGTGGAATCACTCCATTGCAAATCAGAAGCAAGTACAATCTGTAACACCCTACCACACAGAGTTTTACGCCTAGGACGTAATTCAAAGGTGGCGAGGCATTGTGACCTCTAAAAATAAAATATGTACATATATATATGAAAGAATTTTATCTAGGAGCCTTGAAAAGAAAAGTTAAACAAAATACCAACAGAAAAGTGCATCACTCTCGATCAGATCAAAGCAGCAAGGTAGATAAGATTAAATGGAAAGGATAATACACACACACACACACACACACACACAACATAGGATATCCTAATATAGAAAACTGACAACCTGTTTCTCCAAATCACCTTTAAGAGAGACTAACAAAATATATACAGAGGTGAAATTTATATACATATACACATAGCATAAATACAAACATTAAGTCCCAAAATAGATCTTCACTTCCAAGAGTCTCTAGAATACTCAATGAGGTGCCTATTGTCCTGCATCTAAAAACAACAGAATGTGTATGGAATGAGAATCGGGGGTTCTCAACATGGAAAAGGTGCCCACATAGTTAATATAAAAGGTCTCGGGAAAGCCAGAGGCGATCCTAGAACTTCGACCCTCAAAATTTAATATAAAAAAGTATATTAAACCATAAATTCGGGAATCTATTTATGGATTCTAGTTCTAATCTAACTCTTCACCTCATGTCAACCCAAACCTCCTAATTACCAGTGAAACTACCCTAAGCATCACCTCCGCCAGCAAAAGGGATCTCTCAGTTGCAAAGACATACAAGACAGGCAAGGAAAAATAACTACGGATACCAAGTATAGCAGATAGGACAAGTAGCAATTAATTATGGTTAAATAATTAGGCAAGGCAAAACAAAGCATACTTAAAAAATCACACAAATGCACATGATGCATGCCTGTCCTATGGCTGATAAGTCTCATCTATTAGTTATAAAGCCAAACTGACATATCCGGTAGCGAACCCTGGACAGAATACTAAACACGGAGCAAGTGAGACCAAACAACAACCCTTACATCTTACCTGCTTTTTCGGAGCAATGGGACAATCTCACCCTTGCCTCTTACCCAGGCGGCGTTAAAATTCTTGACCTGGAGCAAGTGGCAACATAACTCAACCCTTGCCTCTTACGTGGAATCTCGAACTCTTATCCGGAGCAAGTGGATAACACCACTACATCTTACCCAGAGTCTCAACTTATACCCGGAGCAGGTGGACAACGCCACTGCATCTTACCCAGTGGTACATCTCATTCAGAGTCACTTTCACTCTCAACTCCATTATCAATATCATTTCAATTCATTCAAAAATCATAATTATAATCGGTCCTCCTCCTCATCATCATCAATCATATTTCTTTCATCATTTCCAACACTTTATTAATCCAATTATCATTTTGCAAATACTTCCCAACATTCCGTCAACTTAACTAACATATTCACCTCGTTCTAAAACTTATAAACTCACTAACAGATGCTAAACAAGTTTTAAAGAGGTTTGGGAGGCTAGAAAATAGGTTTAAAACTTAAAAATGCAACTTTAAGCCAAAACTGGGTTCTGCGTATGCATGCCTTCTGCGTATGCAAAAGTGCAAAATCTTACATTCTCACATACGTGACCTTTGTCTGTGTACGCAGGACATCTGGGTAGAGCCCAGGGTCCGCGTCGCATGCATGTCCGCGTACTCATGGGCTGCAGAATTGGCGAAAAGCTGCCAAGTCAAAAAAATTAATTTTTCGTACCCAACTTTGAAGATTGAAGGGGGTTAAGGTTCTCCTTTCTCTCTTCCTCCAATCCGTGTCTCTCTCATAAAAGGGAGAAAGTGTGTTTGTGTTGTGCTAAAATGGGTTATTATATGGCGTGGGCATGGGCCACTTGGGCCCGATTCACTCGATTTAGTCCGTTGGCCTAATTTTGGGCCAAAACATTTAAGATTGGTGTTTTAATGCGCATTTTAAATATTTTTACTTTTTCAAATTATAAATTCTAATTTTTTAACTCTCTTCACTCATAATTAATTTTCTCAGTTACAGTACCGGACAATCTAAGGCATTACTGCCAGTTAAATTTCCCATATACGTCCTTACGCATTTTTCCGCAAAAAGGTACATTTTTCCACTCGGAAATATCCTCCGAATCCAATTATTACATTTAAATTTTCAAATTATGACTCTAAATTTTTCTATTCCTGGCGGTTCATATTTAATTAATTATTTATTTAATTTTTGTTTCTTGGAGTTTTACATAAAGCTCTGTATGGTAAGGTATTACAGTAGCCCACACGACCTGATTCGAACACTTTACGAACTAGGATCTCCAAAACCCTTGATCTTACTAGCTCATATCCTCAGCACAGGTACGAATATTTGGCGCCGTCTGTGGGGATCCTACAAGGTTAGAATGATGGTCGACCAAAAATTCACTCAGTGATCAACCCAAAAACTCCTTTCAAGGAGCAATTCTATGAAGATAGGCATGAAACATATGTCACTCCTCCCACCAACAAAGAACATCAAATCCCTCAAGGATTTGTGAAGTCCACCATGTTAGAGCTCATAACATCAGAAATAATGTTAGATCTCAAAATGCAGGGACTCGTCACTTTGCTGGCTTAGGGGATGATTATGTTCATGCTAAGAAATGTACTATAGAGTGCATGTGTTAGGAAAACAGAGAAGAAAAAATAAACAATAGGGGAGTAAAGCGAACGAATCTGCCTTAGTGAGGGCGGCCACTACTCCTTCTGAAGGATCCAATGGAGTGGTTGATTTTCTCTATGTTACGCCCCTGCCTCTGTTGTTCTTCCCTCATAACTCTTTGTTCTTCCCTCATGGCTCTTTGATCTTCTCTTATGTCATGGAGGATGGTGGAGTGTTCTTGATGTTCCACCCTCAGTTGACCAATGTTAGTGCTTAGTTCTCCAAGAGATGTGTACAAATGATCCCAATAGCATTGGGGAGGAAAATGCATCCCTTGAGGCATCTAATGGATTTCTTGTGCATGCTCTCTTACATGCTCCATCTTCTTAGTGATGGGCTTATCCTCCTCAATAGGAATGTGTCCTTCTATGACAATTCCAGCTGAATTTCATAGATGACAGATATGGTGGGGGAATGCCAACTTTGCTAAGGTGGAAGGCTTCTCAGCTATCTTGTACAAGTCTTGAAGTATTACCTGATGTACTTCCACCTCACTTCCAATCAAGATGCAATGAATCATGATGGCTCTGTCAATGGTCACTTTTGATCGATTACTAGTGGGGATCATAGAGCATTAGATAAATTCGAACCATCATCTAGCTACAAACATGAGGTCAAGCCTTCTCTGTTGAATAGGCTTGCCTTGAGCATCCCTTTTCCATTGGGTTCCTTCCACACAAATGTCTGTGAGGACTTGGTCTAACCTTTGGTCAAAGTTGACCCTCCTAGTGTAAGGATATGGGTCTCCTTACACTTTTCGGGCTGAAATCTAAGATACGCCCTCAGACCATGGTTCTCCAATTTTTGGGATTAGGGTTCAAAACTAGTTTCATGGTTCTTAGTAACCCATGCATTAGCATAGAACTCTTGCACCATTAAGATCCCAACTTTTGGGATTGGATTAGTTAGGACTTCCCATCCTCTCATTTGGATTTTTCTTTGGATCTCCGGTTTCTCATTCTTTTTTAGCTTAAAGGCGACTTCAAGAATCACCTTTTTCTTTGCCACTACTTCATAAAAGTGGTCTTGATGAGTTTTGGTGATGAATCTCTCTATCTCCCAAGATTTGGAGGTGAAAGCAACTGCTTTCCCTTTTCTTTTCCTAGAGGGTTCTCCAACCTTGGGTGCCATAAGTGTGAATGGAAAGCTAAAAGCAAGGCTTTTCCAACACCAAACTTAAAAGCTTTGCTCGTCTTCGAGAAAAATAAGAAGAAAAGAGTAGAAGAAGAAAGGAATAGAGGAGATGTAGGGAGATAGTGGGTTCGGCTAAGTAGGGCTAGTAGTGTATGAATGGTGTGTGTTGGAGAGGTGGTATGAGGGGTTATTTATAAGGGATAGGATGGGGTAGGGCTTGGTTTTGGGAAGGGAATTGGGTGGAAATTTTTTTAATTTGAAGTGGGTTGGGTTGGTGGGAATTATGATGGTTTTGGGAAGTGATATGGATTTGATTGGGTTAGGGTTTATAGGGAAGAGTGTGTGAGAAAGAGAGAAAGTAAGAGAAATAAGAAGTGGGGTAGGTGAGAAATCTGTGGGACCCACTAATCTTGAGGGGTTAGGGAATTCGAATTCCCTGCCCCTTGTGGGCATTGAACGCCTAGCTCTATGCTCTTGGCTGGCATTCAACGCTAGCTATGTACTGATAAACCCCGATTTTGTGGTTTATCTTATGCTTATTTTGGGGGTTTTTATCAATATTTCTCACACTTATTCACAAGAAATGCATGGTTTTGTGTTCACTTCCCAATATTGCTCTATTGTAGAAAACATGCTTGTTTTACCTTAGAATTGCTATATTTTGATTCTCTTTATTGCCATTCGATGCCGTGACATATTTGTTTGAGTGATTTCAGAATTAGTATGGTAGGAATGGCCTAGAAGGGAGAAGGAAAGCATGCACTAGAGGAAGGAACATGAAGAATTGCATTTTGGGAATTGCAGAATCGGCTCTCACGCGTAAATCACACGCACGCGTGGATGAGGATAGCTGGAAGCGGCGCACAAGGATGGACACATCCGCGCAGGCCAAAGAATTTCTACTGACGCGCACGTGCAACTGGCGCGCAAGCGTGGATCTCAGAAGTAATCGGCGCGAGCACACGCATGGCGCGCACGCGCGGGAAGCTGCACATGACCTCATTAAAGAAAATCATGCCTGGCAATTTCTGAGGCTCAATGGGCCCAAATTCAGGCTGCTTCTGCATGGAAAAGACCCAAGGATGCTAGGGGGAAAGGGGGGATCAATCATTTTGCACTAAGACACAATTTTTCTAGTTTTTCTTAGGTTTTTTGTCTCTAGAGGTAGAAACCCTTGTTCTTCTCTAGATCTAGCTTTGATTTGATCTTCCTTGTTAATTCTGAATTGGGTTTTGTTAATTGCTACCATTGGTTGCTTAACTTGAATTTCTTAGTATATTTTCACTCATATCTTGTGTTAGTTTATGAATTTTGTCAATTGTTACTTTATACCCAATTCATGAATGTTGTGAATCTTGACTTGTTGATGTTTAATTGATGATTTTTTTGCTACATTGTGTTGCTTGAGCCATTGTAAGTTGATAATTGTTAGTGGGTAATTGTTAATTTCGATTTAATTGCAAGTTAAACATGTCTTTTGTTAATGCTTACCAAGTGTTTAATGAATTGTTTACTTTGATTATGGAGTAGTTCTTTTTACTCTTGGCTTAGGCCAAGGGAATTGGTTAAACTTGAGTCATTGGGTCTAATAGATTTGATGATTTGAGAGTCCTTAGTGGTCAATTTGATACTCATTAACACTATCCTACTACTAGGTTAATTACTAGTGAGGTGAGGCCTTATGGGTTGATGTTGACCAAACCATTTGACGTACTTCAAGTTTGGAAGTAGACTTAATGAGTTCGGCTCCTCATAATTGTCAAGATATGGCAATTAGACAAGGATAGCAACCCCAATTCCCATGCCTAACCAAGAGTTGCTTTTATCACTCATATTTGAAAACCAATTTCTCAATTGTCTTGCTTAATTGTAGTTATTTTTTAGTTAAGAGTAGAATTATATTGAATATTGTTTCCTTAGTTTTAAATCATTCACATCTTGCTCATTGTTTGGATTAGTTCTTTACATTTTCAATTGCTTGTTTGTTAAGATTCTCAATTTATTTTCTTGTCAATGAATCAAAACCCCGGATTTCTAACCAATGTTGAAGCACATATTTGCCCATTCTTCGTAAGACGACCCGAGGTTTAAATACTTCGGTTATTTTCATTGGGGTTGAACTTGTGACAACCAATTCCATTCTAAATTTGATCCATGAGAATTGTTGTTGGTAGAGCTATACTTGCAACGTAACTTTCATTGAGAGAATCTTTTCCAATACGGTTCCCGCGTGCACATCAAATTTTTGGCGCCGTTGCCGGGGAATGGTTGCAACATATGCCTTAACATTGGTTGTGAGAATATGTAAATAGTATAGATAGTATGTTTGTTTTGCTTGTTTTCAATACTTAGTTATAGTTTAGCTTCTTTTATTTTTCTGCTATGACTCTCAAGTGTGATGACTCGGTCCCAACCGAATTCTTGCTTAGCCAATTTTGATCCTGAAATCGAAAGGACTTTGTTACACACTCGGTAAGCTAGACGATGGTTGGATTACACGCCTAGTACTTTGGTCCCCCTTGAGGAACATACCAAATCACTAGACAGTACCGAGAGTGACTTGGAGTCCTCTACTTCCTATTCTTTTTTTCACATTACTGATACATCTTTTCATTCTACAGGTGAACCACAAATGGCGGAGCCACGCCAGATCACTTTACATGAACAAGGAGCTCCAAATATTGTGCTTCAACCATTCCAAGCGAGGTATCCCAACCTTGATCCGAACTTTGAATTGAAGAGTAGCTTGATAAATCTACTACCTAAGTATCATGGGTTGCCGGGTCAAGACCCCATCCGACATCTAAAGGATTTTCAAGTTGCTTGTTTTGCTACTAGAAGGCATGGAGCCGATGAAGTGGCTATCATGGTCTTTGCTTTTCCTTTTTCCCTTGAGGTGCAAGCAAAGACATGGTTCTATTCGCTACCAGATGAGATTGCAAACAATTGGGATTTCTTGAGAAAAGAGTTCTTAAACAAGTTCTTTCCACCAGAGAAGACCGACTACATCCGGAAAGAGATTTCGGGCATAATGCAAAGAGATCAAGAGAGTTTGTATGAGTATTGGTCTAGATTCAAGAGGTTACTAGAGTTTTGTCCACACCATGGAATGAACACCCACTTGCTCATTAGCTACTTCACCGGTGGTCTTTGTGTTGAAGATAGAAGATTGCTCACCGCTTCTAGCGGTGGTTCCCTTTCGAAAAATAAGACAGAGGGAGAAGCTTGGAGTTTGATAGAGGATGTTGCCGAGGCTACGCAACACACAAGAGTGAGAAGTAACCCTCTCAAGGGTGTGGTAGAACCGTTCCCCTCCGAAGCAAGCCTAACCAAAGCACTTGGGGATATGACCACCATTCTCACCCAAATACAAAAGGATCAAAAGGAGTTATACTCCATCCAAGCCGTCCAAGCCCCACCTCCCGTTGCCCAACTTAAAGGCCCTCCTGTTCCGAGGGTTTGCCTGAAACGTGCAGCTCGGTCGTCTGGAGAGGCCCGTGGTGGGGGTTCGGTGACCCGAGCTTGGTATGTAGAACGGTTGGTGGTTGTACCTGCAATGACACTCCGATGCTTAAGTTAGCATGGGTCCAAGCAGATATGTGTAGATTTGGAATGAATGCCATACCTGGGTGCTCCAGTGTATTTATAGTAGTTGGCAGTGATCTTCCCTGGATAAGATATTCTTATCTTATCTTATCTTTGGGAGTTTTATCTTTGTGGAACCGCCTTTTCCAGGCCTTTTCGGCCTTTAGGTTTGGGCTGCGTTCCTTTTGATGGGCCTTCCTTGCTCTTTGTCCGAGGTCTGACCTTTAGGTGTGAGCTTTAGGATAAGGTCGGACCTCTTGCGAATTTGCCGAGTTTGGAGGACCCCGGTCAGGGTATGAACAGTGCCCCTGCCCGAGTTCGTCCTTTTTGGGAGGTCGTGCTCGGGCATAGTAGTCTGTTTTTCAAAATTCAAAATGGCCGTTCCTGCATTTATTGCATTTTACCATTTTTCCTCGATTTCCGTTCGGGCTCTGTGAAGGCTTTATTTATTGCTCCTTTCCTCCTTTCTGCGTTTTGTTTTTCTTATGCTTTACAAGCGCCGCTTCTTCTTTCCCTTTGTTTTGCTTTCCGGAATCTTTCTTTGTGTGTCTTTCCGGGGTTTCCTCTGTGCCGTCGTTTCGTTCTCCTTGCTTCGGAGCTCTTCGTCTTCGCTTCTTCTTCCAGGTTTGTTTCCGTGTTTCTCTTTTCTTGTGATCGTATGCTTCTGTCCTTTGTGTGGCTCTTGCTTATTTCTTTTTCTTTATGCCTGGGTTGCCCCAAAAGAGGTGCCGCCATTGCTGTTGTTTTTATATGGGGGGGGGCTCTTTTTTGTTCCCTGGCGTTTTTGTTCTGTGTTGCCCCACTTTTTTCGTGGGGTCTTTGCTTCTTGCCTTGCTGAATGGTTTTTCGTTGTCTTCTTTATGTGATTTTTTGCCTGCTGCTGTATTTCTTCTTTGTAGGTAAGAATTTTTATGTCTCGAAAGGTTCTTCAAGCGATGTCGACTAAAATTCCGTGTGGTCTTGATTGGGTAGACCCTCTTCCTCTAAGAGTTCCTACCGTGGTAGATTCTGAGTACTTAGTTAGGTTCCGTAGGTATTGTAGCATATGTGAAAATAGAGAGTCTGAGAGGGATTATGAACTAGTCGCCCCGGATTCCGAGGAGAGAGTGTGCTTCCCGCCCCTAGATAATTCCGAGAAGCTTTTCTTTTACGCTTATGATTGTTTTTTCTCTAAGCTGGGCGTCCGACTTCCCTTTACCGATCTGGAGTCTGAGGTGTTATGGTCTTGTAATCTTGCTCCTACGCAGCTCCATCCAAATTCTTGGGCGTTTTTAAAGCTGTTTCAACTTTTGTGTCAGTTCTTGGGCGTTGCTCCCTCTATCTCTCTTTTTTCCTACTTGTTTGTGTTGACAAAGCCAGGGTCGGGTGGAGGGAAGGTATCTTGGGTTTCTTTTAGGGCTAACCAGGGAAGGAAGTTTTGCACCCTGTATGATGAGTCCTTTCATGATTTTAAGAACTTCTATTTCAAGGTCCGGGCTACCGGAGACGTCCGACCTTTCTTTTTAGATGAGAGTGGGGAGCCTTCTTTTCCCCTTTGTTGGCAGGAGAAAGTAGTGTCTACTAAGTATACCCTTGAGAGTCTAGATGAGGTGGAGCAGGCTTTTGTGGGTGTGGTAAGCAATTTATGGGGTCGGGCACCTCACTTGGACACGAAAAAAATGTTGGGGGATCCAAGCCTTCTCCGTTCCGAGTTAGGTAGTTCCCGACCCTCCGAGATTATCTTTTTAGTATTTTTGCTTGTTTTTGTTTTGGTGGAATTTCTGTTTTGGTGATTCTTTTCTTTTATTCTTGCAGAGATGTCTTCTCAGGCGGATTCTATGAAGTTCCTTCGTCGGATGAAGAAATCCGTGGCTGCTCGAAATATTGAGGCTGGGGAGGCTTCTGCCCGATCTTCTCCGAAGAAGACTACTGTGGGTGTCACTACTCGGTCGAAGACTATTCCGACTCCCCAGTTTCGACCTATAAATCAGGATCCTCCAACCTCTGGACCCGGTAACTCATCTCCTCCTTTGTCCTCAGGTCCTCCTCCCAAGAAGCAGAAGACCTCTCAAGAGTTTGCGGGTTTTAATGATAAGGATTTTGATGCTCTCGGTTGGGTTGAACAGCATATTCTCCCTCAGACTTTTATTTCTACCGATGATGTGTCTATGGAGCACCATTTTCAGTATATGGCGCGGAGCTGTGTCCGGATGGCTAGTCTTCATGCCGCTATTACCCGAGAGTTCAAGAAATCCCCCATTGGTGCGACCAGTTCCCGACTTGAGAAGGCTCAGTCCGAGTTCGAGAGGATTAGTGAACTGAAGGCTGCTAGGATTGCTGAGCTGGAGGCGTCTTTGGAGAAGGAGAAAGCTAAAGCTACCGCGGCTGTGGCGGCGGCGAGTTCATCCAAGGAGATGGTGAAGGCGGCGAAGGAGAGTTATACTCGGACATATGCTGAGCTTGTGGAGACAAAGGAGAGGTTGCAATCCGCTCAGGATGATTTTTTCGAGCTAGAAGGACATGTGGCTAAGGGTATGGATGCTATGTTTGAAAATTTGAAGGCTCAGGTCCGGGTTCTTGCTCCTGACCTGGATCTGAGTTTATTCAGTACGGATAATGTTGTCGTGGAAGGAAAGATTGTTCCTGCTCCCAACGAGGATGAGGTTCCGGTGTCTGACCCCAAAGTTCTGACTTCACCTTTGGCCGGGGAGGAATCTGGCGTGGAGGTTTCAAACCGAGATGACGGTGCTGTCAAGGCTGTCCCAATTTCTATGGTTCTTCCTCCGCAGCCTTCTACCGATGTGGAGTCCGGAAAGGATCTTGATTCCCTGTAATCCTTTGTCTTTGGTTTTTTGCCCGGCCTGTGGGCTCTTTTTTGGATGGTTTTTACTACCTGTTTAATGCTTTGAACACCTTTTTGCTATTAGCTACTTGTAGTAACTTTTTAGCTTATTATGTGGTGTTTGTTCGCGTTTTGACTTTTAGTTCCGCTTTATGCTTTTTAGTTGTTTTTGGATAACAACTTTTTAGCTAGCGCTTTTTGGAACTTCGTTTTATCCTTCCCTTCGATTTTGTTTCTTCGCTTGTACTTTTTAGTTGTTTTTGTATAGCAACTTTTTAGTAAGCGTTTTCGAAATCTTTGTTTTCGCCGTTTTAAGGCTTCTTTCTCGGATCCGGGCTTTTTCTCGGACCTCGGGGGGGCGGTTGAGTACTTCCCTTCGTTGGGTCCGGCCTTATTGTTGGTCGGCCTTTTAAGTTATTTTTGTAACCTCTTTTATTTGGCTTTTTGAGCCTTTTCAGAGTTGCTTTATAACTTCTCACATTAATCTGAACCTCGTCGCTTTATCTTTGCCGACCTTGTGTGGTCTCTTGGCAATGATTTTTTGCGTTTTGCCGAGCATAAATTAATGCGCCTTGGCGGGGTACTTTTCAGGATTTGTTTCATCATGAAGAAGAAGGAGAAGGAAAAGAGAAAAATTCGATTAGTATTTAAAAAAGAAAGAATATTTACAGAGTGTTTACCCTTGGCTAGGTCGGGTGCTTTTCTTGTCCGGGTGTCTCATTGAAAAACCCTTGTAGGGAAAAAGAGTACACCTCGGGTTAGGTTTTTCTAGCTGTAGTGTCGTTTTAGATTGCAGGCGTGCCAGGCCCTGGGCAACTCATTGCCTTCTAGGTCGGATATTTTGTAATAGCCTGTTCCTAAGACTTCTGTTACCTTGTAAGGTCCTTTCCAATTTGCAGCTAGCTTCCCTTCTCCCGACTTTTGTGTTCCGATGTCGTTTCGGATCAGAATCAGGTCGTGAATTGAGAAGCTTCGTTTTATTACTTTCTGATTGTATCTGAGGGCCGTTCGCCGTTTTAAGGCTTCCTCTCGGATCCGGGTTTTTTCTCGGACCTCGGGGAGGAGGTCGAGTTCTTCCCTTTGTGCCTGTGGGTTACCTTCTTCGTTGTAGAAGATGACTCGGGGTGACCCTTCATCTATTTCGATAGGAATCATTGCCTCCATCCCGTAAGCTAGTCGGAATGGTGATTCTCCCGTTGTAGAGTGTGGGGTTGTCCGATATGCCCATAGCACCTGGGGGAGCTCCTCGGCCCATGCCCCTTTGGCTTCTTGGAGTCTTCGTTTTAACCCGGCCAAGATGACTTTATTTGCGGCCTCCGCTTGTCCATTGGCTTGTGGGTGCTCGACTGATGTGAATTGTTGTTTGATTTTTAGCTCGGCCGCCAAGTTCTGAAAACTTGTGTCTGTGAACTGTGTTCCATTGTCTGTGGTGATGGAGTAGGGGACTCCGAACCTTGTGACGATGTTTTTGTATAGGAATTTGCGGCTTTTCTGAGCCGTGATGGTGGCTAAGGGTTCAGCTTCGATCCACTTTGTGAAGTAGTCGACCCCTACTATGAGGTATTTGACTTGCCCCGGTCCTTGGGGAAACGGGCCGAGTAGGTCAAGTCCCCACTTTGCGAAGGGCCATGGTGCGGTGATGCTGATGAGGTCTTCAGGTGGTGCTTTGTGAAAATTGGCGTGTTTTTGGTAGGGGGGGCATATTTTCACAAATTCCGTTGCGTCTCTTTGCAAGGTCGGCCAGTAGAATCCGGCTCGGACTACTTTCTTGGATAATGCTCGAGCTCCGAGGTGGTTCCCACACATGCCTCCGTGGACTTCTTCGAGGACGCTCTTTGTTTCTGAGGTCGGTGATGAGCGGATATTTTGTACGCTTTTTGGGGGTAATTTCATGTAGATTTTAGCATGTTTTAATTAGTTTTTAGTTAATTATTATTAGTTTTTAGGCAAAAATCATATTTCTGGACTTTACTATGAGTTTGTGTGTTTTTCTGTGATTTCAGGTATTTTCTGGCTGAAATTGAGGGAGCTGAGCAAAAATCTGACTTAGGCTGAAAAAGGACTGCTGATGCTGTTGGATCCTGACCTCCCTGCACTCAAAATGGATTTTCTGGAGCTACAGGAGTCCAATTGGCGCGCTCTCAACGGCGTTGGAAAGTAGACATCCAGGGCTTTCCAGCAATATATAATAGTCCATACTTTGCGCAAGGATAGACGACGTAACTTGGCGTTGAACGCCAAGTACATGCTGCTGTCTGGAGTTAAACGCCAGAAAAACGTCATAATCCGGAGTTGAACGCCCAAAACACGTCAAAACCTGGAGTTTGACGCCAAGAAAGGCCTTTACACGTGGAAAGCTTTAGTCTCAGCCCCAGCACACACCAAGTGGGCCCCAGAAGTGGATTTCTGCACCAATTATCTTAGTTTACTCATTTTTCTGTAAACCTAGGTCACTAGTTTACTATTTAAACAACTTTTACAGACTTATCTTGTACCTCATGACATTTTTCAGATCTGAATTACATACTTTGTGACGGCATGAGTCTCTAAACTCCATTGTTGGGGGTGAGGAGCTCTGCAGCGTCTCGATGATTTAATACAATTCCTTTGTTTTCCATTCAAACACGCTTGTTCTTATCTAAGATGTTTATTCGCGCCTAACTGTGGAGAAGGTGATGATCCGTGACACTCATCACCTTCCTCAACCCATGAACGTGTGCCTGACAACCACCTCTGTTCTACATCAGACTGAATGAATATCTCTTAGATTCCCCAACAGAATCTTCGTGGTATAGGCCGGATTGATGGCGGCATTCATGAGAATCCGGAAAGTCTAAACCTTGTCTGTGGTATTCCGAGTAGGATTCCGGGATTGAATGACTGTGACGTGCTTCAGACTTTAACCTGCTGGGCGTTAGTGACAGACGCAAAAGAGGGATTCTATTCCAGTAGGAGCAGGAACCAACCGGTGATTGGCCGTACTGTGACAGAGTGCGTGCATAGCTTTCACTGCGAGGATGGGAAGTAGCCATTGACAACGGTGACACCCTACATAGAGCTTGCCATGGAAGGAACAATGCGTGTGAGAAAAGGACGCCTAGGGAAAGTAGAAATTCAAAGGACAAAGCATCTCCAAAACTCCAACATATTCCTCATTACTGCACAACAAGTAACGCTTTTATTCTCTATTATTAAAGTAATAACTATTTATTCTACGCTCTAATTGGCAACGAAAATACGAGGCTAAAGAATCCTATTGGTATCCTGACTAAGCCAAATAAAATAACATTGATTGCTTCAAACCAATAATCTCTGTGGATTCGACCCTTACTCACGTAAGGTATTACTTGGACGACCCAGTACACTTGCTGGTTAGTTGAACGGAATTGTGAAAAGGAAGTAATCAGTTAGTTGAGTTAGTTTAACTTTTTGGCACATGCCAAGGAGCCACTAATCAAGAATCACAATTTCGTCCACCAAGTTTTTGGCGCCGTTGCCGGGGATTATTGAGTTTGGACAATTGAAGGCTTATTTTATTTCTTAGATTAGGAATAATTTATTTTTATTTTTATTTTTTTTTTTGTTATAGAGTCATTAAATCTTGATAGGATAGTTTATTTTCAAAAAAATTTCTTTTCAAAATTTATTATTTTTCTCTTAATTAATTGCCAATTTTCGTGAGTTTTAGTGTCTTGTTCTAAGTTTGGTGTCAATTGCATATCTCATATTTCTCTTTAAAATTTTCGACTTGTGATTTTTTGTTCTTCATTAATCTTCAAGTTGTTCTTGCTTATTTTTCTTGTTTGATCTTGAGTTTTTCTTGTTCTGTGTCTTTTCTTGTTTTTCTTGTGCTTTTTCAAAACATTAGTTTTCAAAATTTAGTTTATCCATAAAAATAATACATCTTTAAAATACATTACATTTTTAATTCAGTTGGTTATAGTGTTGGCTTGTGTTCTTGGCAATTGGGCACCAGTTCTTTTGAAAATCCTTTTCAGAAATAATTTTTCTTGATTTAATCTTGTGCCAAACTTTAAGTTTGGTGTTTTCTTGTTAATCTTTTCACAATTTTCGAAAACTTGTGTTGATTTTCTAAAAATTTTAAGTTTGGTGTTCTTTCTTGTGTTCTTGGTGTTCTTGTGAATCTTCAAAGTGTTCTTGAGTTTTTCTTGTGTCTTGATCTTAAAATTTTTAAGTTTGGTGTTCCTTGGTGTTTTCCCTCCAAAAATTTTTGAAAAATAAGGAGCATTAGATCTAAAAATTTTAAGTCTTGTGTCTTTTGTGTGTTTTTCTCTTTCATCATAAAATTCAAAATTCAAAAAAAAAATTTTATTTTCTAACTAATTTTAAAACTACTTTTTCGAAAATTTTACATTAAAAATTCAATTTTCAATTTCAAAATATTTCCACTTTCTTTTATTTATTTCGTTTTCATTTTTTTTAAAACAAAAAAAAAAAAATTTTTTATATATATATATATATTTTAACTCCTTTTATATATTATTATTACTTATTCCATTTTTTTTAAAAAATTAACCTATAAATTCTCAACTTGTATTCCATTATGGAAGTAAGTTTGAATGGACAGTCCAAGAGGACTCTGGGGTCATATGCCAACCCCACTACTGCTTCATATGGGAGTAGTATCTGTATACCCTCCATTGGAGTTAGTAGCTTTGAGCTGAATCCTCAGCTCATTATTATGGTGCAGCAAAACTGCCAGTATTCTGGTCTTCCACATGAAGAACCTACAGAGTTTCTGGCACAATTTCTGCAAATTGCTGATATAGTACATGATAAGGAAGTGGATCAGGATGTCTACAGATTACTACTGTTTCCATTTGCTGTAAAAGATCAAGCTAAGAGGTGGTTAAATAACCAGCCTAAGAACAGCATAAAAACATGGAAACAGCTGTCAGAAAAATTCCTGAATCACTATTTCCCTCCCAAACGGATGACACAGCTAAGGCTAAACATCCAAGGCTTCAAACAAGGAGATAATGAATCCCTTTATGATGCTTGGGAGAGATACAGAGAGATGCTAAGAAAATGCCCCTCTGAAATGTTTTCAGAATGGGTGCAATTAGACATCTTCTACTATGGGCTTACAGAAAAAGCTCAGATTTCTCTAGACCACTCAGCTGGTGGATCTATACACATGAGAAAAATAATTGAAGAAGCTCAAGAGCTTATTGATACAGTTGCCAGAAATCAACATATGTATCTAAGCAGTGAATCTTCCATGAAAGGAGAAGCTAAAACAGTAACTGCAGAACTCAGTCCGGCGGATCAGGCTAATGAATTTAATCAGCAATTAGACTTTCTAACTCAGCAGCTAGCCGAATTCAAGGAGATATTACAGGAAACAAGAATGGCAAACAGGAACATGGAAGTGCAATTAAAGCAAACAGAAAAACGACTGTCAAAACAAATAGTAGAAGAATGCCAAGCAGTTCAATTAAGAAGTGGGAAAACATTAAATACCTCACTTCAAAGCAGCAAGAAGCAAGGACATGAACGAATAGCTAATAAAAATCCCTCTGAGGACAAGCAGAGCCCAGAAAGGGATAAAGCTGGCGCTGAACGCCCAGACCATGCTGATTCATGGCGTTCAACGCCAGAAACAAGCTTGAATCTGGCGTTGAACGCCCAAAAGGAGCATGGTTCTGGCGTTCAAACGCCAGTAACAAGCAAGGAAGTGGCGTCTAACGCCACTCCAGCTCCTACCTCTGGCATTCAAATGCCAGTGGGGAATCAGTCACATACAAGTGCTGATAACAAGGCTTCCCAACCCACTTCTGTAGGTAATAAACCTGCAGCAACTAAGGTTGAGGAATACAGAGCCAAAATGCCTTATCCTCAAAAACTCCGCCAAGCGGAACAAGATAAGCAATTTGCCCGCTTTGCAGACTATCTCAGGACTCTTGAAATAAAGATTCCGTTTGCAGAAGCACTTGAGCAAATACCCTCTTATGCTAAGTTCATGAAAGAGATCTTAAGTCATAAGAAGGATTGGAGGGAGACTGAAAAGGTTTACCTCACTGAAGAATGCAGTGCAGTCATTCTAAAAAGCTTACCTGAGAAGCTTAAAGATCCTGGGAGCTTTATGATACCATGCACATTAGAAGGTAATTGCACCAAGCAAGCTTTATGTGACCTTGGGGCAAGTATCAACCTAATACCTGCATCTACTATCAGAAAGCTTGGTTTAACTGAAGAAATCAAACCAACCAGGATATGTCTTCAACTTGCTGATGGCTCCATTAAATACCCATCAGGCGTGATTGAAGACATGATTGTCAAGGTTGGGCCATTTGCCTTTCCTACTGACTTTGTGGTGCTGGAAATGGAGGAGCACAAGAGTGCAACTCTCATTCTAGGAAGACCTTTCCTAGCAACTGGCCGAACCCTCATTGATGTCCAAAAAGGGGAAGTAACCTTGAGAGTCAATGAGGAGGAATTCAAGTTGAATGTGGTCAAAGCCATGCAACATCCAGACACCCCAAATGACTGCATGAGTGTTGACATGATTGATTCTCTGGTAAGAGAGGTCAATATGGCTGAGAGTCTCGAATCAGAGCTAGAGGACATCTTTAAAGATGTTCAGCCTGATTTGGAGGAGTCAGAGAAGATAACAGAACCTCTGAAAATCCCTCAGGAAGAGGAGAAACCTCCAAAACCCGAGCTCAAACCATTACCACCATCCCTGAAATATGCATTTCTGGGAGAAGGTGAAACCTTTCCTGTAATTATAAGCTCTACCTTGGAGCCACAGGAAGAGGAAGCACTAATTCAAGTGCTAAGGACGCACAAGACAGCTCTTGGGTGGTCCATTAGTGATCTTAAGGGCATTAGCCCAGCCAGGTGCATGCACAAAATCTTGTTGGAAGATGACGCCAAGCCAGTGGTTCAACCACAAAGGCGGCTGAATCCAGCTATGAAAGAAGTGGTGCAGAAAGAGGTCACTAAATTACTAGAGGCTGGGATTATTTATCCTATTTCTGACAGCCCCTGGGTGAGCCCTGTCCAAGTTGTCCCTAAGAAAGGAGGCATGACAGTAGTTCACAATGAAAAAAATGAACTGGTTCCTACAAGGACAGTTACAGGGTGGCGTATGTGTATTGATTATAGAAGGCTCAATACAGCCACCAGAAAGGATCATTTTCCTTTACCATTCATAGACCAGATGCTAGAAAGACTAGCAGGTCATGAATACTACTACTTTCTGGATGGATATTCAGGTTATAATCAAATTGCAGTAGATCCCCAGGATCAAGAGAAAACGGCATTCACATGCCCTTCTGGAGTATTTGCATACAGAAGGATGCCATTTGGCTTATGCAATGCACCTGCAACCTTTCAGAGGTGCATGCTCTCAATTTTCTCTGATATGGTGGAAAAATTCCTGGAAGTCTTCATGGATGACTTTTCAGTATTTGGAGACTCATTCAGCTCCTGCCTTAACCATTTAGCACTTGTTCTGAAAAGATGCCAAGAGACTAACCTGGTTTTAAACTGGGAAAAATGTCACTTTATGGTGACTGAAGGAATTGTCCTTGGGCACAAAATTTCGAACAAGGGGATAGAGGTGGACCAAGCTAAGGTAGAAGTAATTGAAAAATTACCACCACCTGCTAATGTTAAGGCAATCAGAAGTTTTCTGGGACATGCAGGGTTTTATAGGAGGTTTATAAAGGATTTTTCAAAAATCGCCAAACCTCTGAGCAACTTGCTAGCTGCAGACATGCCCTTTATCTTTGATGAGGAGTGTCTGCAGGCATTTGAAACTCTGAAAGCTAAATTGGTCACAGCACCAATCATCTCTGCACCAGACTGGACATTACCATTTGAACTAATGTGTGATGCCAGTGACCATGCCATTGGTGCAGTGTTGGGGCAAAGGCATGACAAGCTTTTGCATGTCATTTACTATGCCAGCCGTGTGCTAAATGATGCACAGAAGAATTACACAACCACAGAAAAAGAGCTACTTGCAGTGGTTTACGCCATTGACAAATTCAGATCCTACTTAGTAGGATCAAAAGTGATTGTGTACACTGATCATGCTGCTCTTAAATATCTACTCACAAAGCAAGATTCAAAACCCAGACTCATCAGATGGGTGCTGCTTCTGCAAGAGTTTGATATAGAAATAAGAGACAGAAAAGGGACAGAAAATCAAGTAGCAGATCACCTGTCCCGAATAGAACCATTGGAAGGGGCGTCCCTCCCTCTCACTGAAATTTCTGAAACCTTTCCGGATGAGCAATTACTAGCCGTCCAGGAAGTGCCATGGTTTGCAGACATTGCAAACTACAAGGCAGTGAGATTCATACCCAAGGAGTACAGTAAGGTGCAATCAAAGAAATTAATCACAGATGCAAAATACTATCTCTGGGATGAACCATATCTCTTTAAGAGATGTGCAGACGGAGTAATCCGTAGATGTGTGCCTAAAGAAGAAGCACAGAAGATCCTTTGGCATTGCCATGGATCACAGTATGGAGGACATTTTGGAAGTAAACGAACAGCCACAAGAGTCCTCCAGAGTGGCTTCTACTGGCCTACTCTCTATAAAGATTCCCGAGCATTTGTGCTTAACTGTGATAGTTGCCAGAGATCAGGCAACCTGCCCCACAGTTATGCTATGCCTCAACAAGGAATCTTGGAAATTGAGTTGTTTGATGTATGGGGTATTGACTTCATGGGACCTTTCCCACCATCATACTCAAACACCTATATTCTGGTGGCAGTGGATTATGTATCCAAATGGGTGGAGGCTATTGCAACACCCACTAATGACACTAAAACAGTGTTAAAATTCCTCCAGAAACATATCTTCAGCAGATTTGGTATCCCCAGAGTGTTAATCAGTGATGGGGGTACTCATTTCTGTAATAAGCAGCTCTACTCTGCTCTAGTCCGTTATGGAGTCAACCACAGGGTGGCTACTCCATATCACCCACAGACTAATGGGCAGGCAGAAATCTCAAATAGAGAACTTAAAAGAATCCTGGAACGGACTGTAATTAACCGCAGAAAGGATTGGGCAAGAAGCTTGGATGATGCTCTGTGGGCATACAGAACAGCATTCAAGACCCCTATAGGGACCTCTCCATACCAGCTTGTGTATGGAAAGGCGTGTCACTTGCCAGTGGAACTGGAACACAAGGCCTACTGGGCAACCAGATTCCTGAACCTTGATGCCAAATTAGCTGGAGAAAACGATTGCTCCAGTTAAATGAGCTAGAAGAGTTTAGACTCAATGCTTTTGAAAATGCAAAAATTTACAAGGAAAAGCAAAAAAATGGCATGATAAGAAATTGTCATCCAGAGTCTTTAAACCAGGGCAGAAAGTTCTGCTATTTAACTCTAGGCTCAAATTATTCCCCGGGAAATTAAAATCCCGGTGGAGAGGTCCATATGTAATTACAAGTATATCACCATATGGCTACATAGAGCTTCAAGATAATGACTCTAACAAAAAGTTCATTGTCAATGGACAAAGAGTTAAACATTATCTTGAAGGCAATTTTGAGCAAGAATGCTCAAGACTGAGACTTAATTGAAGAATCAGTGATAGTCCAGCTAATGACATTAAAGAAGCGCTTGCTGGGAGGCAACCCAGCCATATACAAAGTTTAAATTACTAATTAAATAAATTTTCTTTCTTTACAGGTTTAGGTCTACGTATCTTCAAAGGTGAAATAACAAATTAACTGAAGTCCCAAGAGTTACAGAGAAATTTGGAAGTTCACTGGCATGAAAAAGCCAGTAAGAAACACTTTGGGCGTTAAACGCCCAAAAGAAGCACCCACTGGGCGTTTAACGCCAGTGAGGGTAGCCTTCTGGGCGTTAAACGCCAGAAAGGAGCATCTTCTGGGCGTTAAACGCCAGAAAGATGCACCTTCTGGGCGTTTAACGCCAATCTGCTAGCATTCTGGGCGTTTAGAAAAACGCCCAGTAAAGAAGGACTTCCTGGCGTTCAACGCCAGAAAGAAGCATCACATGGGCGTTGAACGCCCAGGAGAAGCATCACATGGGCGTTAAACGCCCAAACCATGCACCATGTGGGCGTTTAACGCCAGGATGGTGGGAGGAGGTACAATTTCGTTTTTCTTTATATTTTTTCCAAATTTTTATGTTTCAATTCATGATTTCTTGCATCAACATATTTCAAATTATCATCTCTCATCCCAAAATTAGAGTTCTAAAAATCCTAATTTCTAATATCTCTTTTTCAAAATATCAAAGGTATCTTAATCCATAAAGGACAAATTAATTTTCAATCCAATCAAACTCTTTTAAAAATTTGTTTTCAAAACTCAATTATCTTTTTTAAAAATAATCTTTTTCAAAATTAAATTTTTCAGATTTGTCTTTTAAATTCTTATTCATATCTTTCTCTTTTAAAAATTATATCTTTTTCTAATCATATCTTTTAAAATCATATCTTTTATCTTATCTCTTTCTTATTTTTCGAAAAATAACCCACCCCCCTCCCTATATCTTGTGTTCGGCGCCCTCCTCATCATCCAAACTGCTCTCCTCCTATCCCTCTTCTTTCTTCTCTTTTGCTTGAGGACAAGCAACAGTTTAAGTTTGGTGTGGATATCCGTGATCATCAAATTCATGGCCCCAAGAGGAAAACAACCCACCCAAAAGGGCAAGAAAGAAAGCGCTCCAAAGCCACTTTGGAATCAAGGGAAGTTCTTATCTAAAGAACATTCAGATCATTATTATAAAATAATGAGTCACAGATCAGTGATCCCGGAAGTCAGATTTGATTTGAAAGAAGATGAATATCCGGAGATCCAAGAGCAAATCAGAAACAGGCATTGGGAAATTCTGGCCAATCCTGAAACAAAAGTGGGAAGAAACATGGTTCAAGAGTTCTATGCTAATCTATGGCAGACAGAAAGGCAAAGAATCGTTGGAGCTGCTATCTTTGATCATAAAACTGTGGTCAGAGGAAAGATCATTCATACCAATCCTGACAGGATCAGGGAGATATTCAAGATTCCTCAACTAAAAGACGACCCAGACTCCTTTAATAGGAGAATGATGAGGGTCAATAAAGGATTGGACAGGATCTTGGAAGATATATGCGTTCCTGGAGCCAAGTGGACTACCAGCACAACTGGCGACCCAGTTCAACTAAAAAGGGAGGATCTAAAACCAGTAGCCAGAGGCTGGCTGGATTTCGTAGGGCGTTCCATATTGCCCACCAGCAACCGTTCTGAAGTAACCATCAAAAGAGCTGTCATGATTCACTGCATCATGTTGGGAAAAGAGGTAGAAGTCCATCAACTGATCTCATGCGAGCTATACAAAGTAGCAAACAGGAACTCTAAAGACGCCAGATTGGCCTATCCAAGCTTAATTTCTATGCTCTGCAAAGATGCCGGAGTGAAGATGGGAATAACAGAGTACATCCCAGTTGAAAAGCCAATTACTGGAATATCAATGGTCAGACAGCAACAAGATGATTCAACCAGGAAGAGAGCACAAGAAGCTCTCCCAGAACTACCTCAATTCGAATATTGGGAACATCTTGAAGCCTCTATTTCCAGATTGCAAGAAGCTATGGATCAAATAAAGGAAGAACAGAATAATCAAAGTAGCATGCTTTGCAAACTGCTCAAAGAACAGGAGGAGCAAGGGCGTGATCTAAGGGAGCTGAAGCGCCAAAAATTAATCCTTGAACAACACCCCAGAGATTAGAAGAACACGTCCTTCCTCAAAACAAAAGGTTGCTGAGTTCCAATTTTCCTGCTTTAATTTAGTGATAGCATTTTTTATTTGAAATTCACCTTAGGAGATATTTAGTAGTAATTAGTATGTCTATTTTGATTTTATTTCCAATTAAGCTATAGTTTATTTTTCTCATCATCATCAGGCATGAATAAAGTAGTAGATTTTATTTTAGAATAAAGAAGTAATCTATATTTTTCGAGTTCTTAATAATAAAATTTATAATTAATTATATGTGGTGGCAATACTTTTTGTTCTCTGAATGAATGCTTGAACAGTGCATAAATTGTATTTGAATTTGATGAATATTGGCTCCTGAAAGGATGAGGAACACGAAAAATATTATTGATGATCTGAAAAATCATGAAATTGATTCTTGAAGCAAGAAAAAGCAGTCAAAAAAAAAAAAATATATATATATATAATTACAATCAAAAGGAATAAAAGCCAAGCAGCCCTTAAAACCAAAAGGCAAGGGTAAAAAGGATCCAAGGCTTTGAGCATCTATGGATAGGAGGGCCCAAGGAAATAAAATCCAGGCCTAAGCGGCTAAATCAAGCTGTCCCTAACCATGTGCTTGTGTCATGAAGGTCCAAGTGAAAAGCTTGAGACTGAGTGGTTAAAGTCGTGATCCAAAGCAAAAGAGTGTGCTTAAGAGCTCTGGACACCACTGACTGGGGACTCTAGCAAAGCTGAGTCACAATCTGAAAAGGTTCACCCAGTTATGTGTCTGTGGCATTTATGTATCCGGTGGTAATACTGGAAAACAAAGTGCTTAGGGCCACAGCCAAGACTCATAAAATAACTGTGTTCAAGAATCAACATACTACACTAGGAGAGTCAATAATACTATCTGAATTCTAAGTTCCTAAGGATGCCAATTATTCTGAAAATTTAAAGATACAGGGGGATGCCAAAACTGTTCAGAGACAAAAAGCTACAAGCCCCGCTCATCTAATAAATTTGAACTTCATCTAAAACTCTGAAATATATACTACTTCTTAATTTCTGTTAGAACCTATTTTATTCATCTAGTTGCTTGAGGACAAGCAACAGTTTAAGTTTGGTGTTGTGATGAGCGGATATTTTGTACGCTTTTTGGGGGTAATTTCATGTAGATTTTAGCATGTTTTAATTAGTTTTTAGTTAATTATTATTAGTTTTTAGGCAAAAATCATATTTCTGGACTTTACTATGAGTTTGTGTGTTTTTTCTGTGATTTCAGGTATTTTCTGGCTGAAATTGAGGGAGTTGAGCAAAAATCTGACTTAGGCTGAAAAAGGACTGCTGATGCTGTTGGATCCTGACCTCCCTGCACTCGAAATGGATTTTCTGGAGCTACAGGAGTCCAATTGGCGCGCTCTCAACGGCGTTGGAAAGTAGACATCCAGGGCTTTCCAGCAATATATAATAGTCCATACTTTGCGCAAGGATAGACGACGTAACTTGGCGTTGAACGCCAAGTACATGCTGCTGTCTGGAGTTAAACGCCAGAAAAACGTCATAATCCGGAGTTGAACGCCCAAAACACGTCAAAACCTGGAGTTTGACGCCAAGAAAGGCCTTTACACGTGGAAAGCTTTAGTCTCAGCCCCAGCACACACCAAGTGGGCCCCAGAAGTGGATTTCTGCACCAATTATCTTAGTTTACTCATTTTTCTGTAAACCTAGGTCACTAGTTTACTATTTAAACAACTTTTACAGACTTATCTTGTACCTCATGACATTTTTCAGATCTGAATTACATACTTTGTGACGGCATGAGTCTCTAAACTCCATTGTTGGGGGTGAGGAGCTCTGCAGCGTCTCGATGATTTAATACAATTCCTTTGTTTTCCATTCAAACACGCTTGTTCTTATCTAAGATGTTTATTCGCGCCTAACTGTGGAGAAGGTGATGATCCGTGACACTCATCACCTTCCTCAACCCATGAACGTGTGCCTGACAACCACCTCCGTTCTACATCAGACTGAATGAATATCTCTTAGATTCCCCAACAGAATCTTCGTGGTATAGGCCGGATTGATGGCGGCATTCATGAGAATCCGGAAAGTCTAAACCTTGTCTGTGGTATTCCGAGTAGGATTCCGGGATTGAATGACTGTGACGTGCTTCAGACTTTAACCTGCTGGGCGTTAGTGACAGACGCAAAAGAGGGATTCTATTCCAGTAGGAGCGGGAACCAACCGGTGATTGGCCGTACTGTGACAGAGTGCGTGCATAGCTTTCACTGCGAGGATGGGAAGTAGCCATTGACAACGGTGACACCCTACATAGAGCTTGCCATGGAAGGAACAATGCGTGTGAGAAAAGGACGCCTAGGGAAAGTAGAAATTCAAAGGACAAAGCATCTCCAAAACTCCAACATATTCCTCATTACTGCACAACAAGTAACGCTTTTATTCTCTATTATTAAAGTAATAACTATTTATTCTACGCTCTAATTGGCAACGAAAATACGAGGCTAAAGAATCCTATTGGTATCCTGACTAAGCCAAATAAAATAACATTGATTGCTTCAAACCAATAATCTCTGTGGATTCGACCCTTACTCACGTAAGGTATTACTTGGACGACCCAGTACACTTGCTGGTTAGTTGAACGGAATTGTGAAAAGGAAGTAATCAGTTAGTTGAGTTAGTTTAACTTTTTGGCACATGCCAAGGAGCCACTAATCAAGAATCACAATTTCGTCCACCAGTCGGGACACACCTAAGGAGGGGGTTTGAGAATCCTCTTCTGTATAATATGTCGTGAATTAGTGTATAATTCTGGGCATCTTTCGTGAGTCTTCTAGCTTCCTTTCTTTCGGCGGGGAGAGTTCCCGACTTCAGGTAGTTGAGTATGGGGGTCATCCATCCTTGCTGTTGGTTGGATATATTTAGCGCTTCTTCCTCTCTTAGCACGGAGGGAGATTGTAAGGTTTCCTGGAGGAGACTTCTGTTGTTGCCTCCGGGCTTGGTGCTGGCAAGCTTTGAGAGGGCGTCCGCCCGGGCATTTTGTTCCCGAGGTATGTGCTGAATCTGTATCTCTGAAAAGTGGCGTAGTTGTGCCTGTGTTTGGTCCAGGTATTTTTTCATAGTGGGGTCTTTGGCCTGGTAGCTTCCATTTACTTGTGATGTGACGACCTGGGAGTCGCTGAAGATCGTGATTTTTTGGGCTCCGACCTCTCCGGCTAGCTTTAGACCTGCTAGTAGGGCCTCGTATTCGGCTTGGTTATTCGAAGCCTGGAACTCGAATTTTAGGGATAGTTCTATCCGCGTTCCTTGGTCGCTTTCGAGTATAACCCCGGCTCCGCTTCCTGTTTTGTTTGAGGACCCGTCGACATACAGGTTCCACGAGAGTGGGGTTCCAGGGGTCTCCGTGTATTCTGCGATGAAGTCGGCTAGATACTGGGATTTTATGGCAGTCCGGGTTTCATAGTGGAGGTCGAACTCGGACAGTTCCACCGCCCATTGCAGTATTCGTCCTGCCAGATCTGTTTTTTGGAGGATGTGTCTCATTGGTTGGTTTGTCCAGACTTTGATGGTGTGGGCTTGAAAGTAGGGACGGAGCCTCCGAGCTGTGAACACTAGGGCGTAGGCGAATTTTTCTATTTTCTGATAGTTTAATTCGGCCCCTTGTAGTGCCTTGCTTACAAAGTATATGGGGTGTTGTCCTTGGTCATTTTCTCGTATTAACGCTGAAGCGACTGCTTGATTTCCAACCGAGAGGTATAGTACGAGTTCTTCTCCCTTTAGAGGTCGGGTTAGGATTGGTGGCTGCCCGAGGAATTCCTTGAAGTCTTGAAAGGCCTTTTCGCACTCCGGGGTCCATGAGAAGGGTTTCCCTTTCTTTAGGAGTGAGTAGAGAGGTAGTGACTTTATCGCTGATCCCGCCAAGAATCTTGATAGGGCGGCTAGCCTTCCATTTAGTTGTTGTACTTCTTTGACACACGTCGGGCTCTTCATATTGAGTATCGCTTGGCATTTGTCCGGGTTTGCTTCGATGCCCCTTTGAGTCAGCATGAAGCCTAAGAACTTTCCGGCTTCTGCGGCGAAGGTGCACTTTGTCGGGTTAAGTCTCATGTTGTGTTTTCTGAGGGTGCCGAAAACACTGGCGAGGTCGGTCAGCAAGTTTCTGTCTTCTTGTGTCTTTACCAGCATGTCGTCGACGTACACCTCCAGCTGTAGTCCGATGTGCTCTGAGAACACTTTGTTCATTAGCCTCTGGTAGGTTGCCCCTGCGTTCTTTAGCCCGAAGGGCATTACTACGTAGCAGTAGTTTGCCCTTGGGGTTATGAACGAGGTCTTTTCTTGGTCGGGTCCGTACATTGGGATTTGATTGTATCCCGAGTATGCGTCCATGAAGGAGAGATATCTATAGCCTGAGGCTGCGTCTACTAATGCGTCGATGTTTGGTAGTGGATATGGGTCTTTGGGGCAGGCTTTGTTGAGATCTGTGTAATCGACGCACATCCTCCATTTCCGTTGGGCTTTTTTACCAGGACCACGTTTGCGAGCCATAGGGGGTATTTTACTTCCCTAATGAACCCTGCATCTAGCAGTGCTTGTACTTGTTCTTCTATTGCTTGCATGCGCTCGGGTCCGAGCTTCCGGCGTCTTTGTTGGACAGGCCGGGATCCCGGGTAAACCGATAGCTTATGGCACATCAGGTCGGGACTTATGCCCGGCATGTCGGAGGCTTTCCAGGCGAAGAGGTCGGAATTCTCCCTTAAGAGGGTTATGAGTTCCTCTTTTAGGCCTGTGTCGAGTTTTACTCCTATGCTTGTTATTTTTTCAGGTGTGTTCCCAATCTGGACTTTTTCGGTTTCTCCCTCTGGCTGCGGCCGGAGATCTTCTCGGGATTGAACTCGTCCGAGTTCTATCGTGTTGACCTCTTTCCCTTTTAGGCTCAGGCTTTCGTTGTAGCATCGCCGTACTAGTTTTTGGTCGCCTTTTAGGGTAGCGATTCCCTTTGCGGTAGGGAACTTCATACAGAGGTGTGGGGTCGAGACTATAGCTGCCAGTCTGTTTAGGGTTGGTCGCCCAATGAGGGCATTGTATGCTGAAGTGACGTCGACTATAATGTAGTCGATGCTTAATGTTTTAGATTGCTCGCCTCTTCCAAAGGTAGTGTGTAGCGAGATGTATCCTAAGGGGTGGATCGGAGTATCCCCTAGTCCAAATAGGTCGGTGGGGTAGGCCTTTAGTTCTTTTTCTTCAAGCCCGAGTTTGTCGAAGGCCGTTTTGAACAGGATATCTGCTGAGCTTCCCTGGTCAATCAGGGTTCGATGTAAGTTGGCGTTTGCTAGGATAATGGTGATTACCATTGGATCGTCGTGTCCGGGAATTATCCCTTGAGCATCTTCTCGGGTGAATGAAATAGTAGGTAATTCGGGCAGGGGACTGTCTTCTCGGATGTGATAGACTTCTTTGAGGTGTCTTTTTCGTGAGGATTTGGATGTTCCTCCGCCTGCAAAACCTCCATTTATCATGTGAACATGTCTTTCAGGTGTTCGTGGGGTTTGTTCGGCCCGATCTTCATTGTCTCCCCGCCTTCTCTTCCTGGTCTCTTCTCCTTTCTCTGCTATGTATCTGTCGAGTTTTCCTTCTCTGGCTAGCTTTTCTATAACATTTTTTAGGTCGTAGCAGTCGTTAGTAGAATGACCGTAGAGCTTGTGATATTCACAGTATTCGGACCGATCTCTCCCTGCTTTCTTGTGTTTTAGCGGTCGGGGCGGTGGGATCTTTTCGGTGTGGCATACTTCTCTGTAGACGTCTACCAAGGAGACTCGAAGGGGGGTGTGGCTGTGGTACTTCCGTGGTTTGTCCGAGTTGGGTTCTTCTTTCTTTTTCTGTTCCCGATCCCGATCTCGGAGTGGGTAGGTTGATTCCTTCCTAGAAGAGTCTCTTAGCTGGGAGGTTTCCTCCATGTTGATATATTTTTCCGCTCGCTCCTGTACCTCGTATAGGGAGGTCGGGTATCGTTTGGATAGGGATTGGCTAAACGGTCCTTCTTTTAGGCCGTTTGCTAGTCCCATGATGGCTGCTTCAGTGGGCAAGTGTTGTATGTCCAGGCAGGCTTTGTTGAATCGTTCCATGTATTTTCGGAGAGTTTCTTGGTCACCTTGTTTGATCCCGAGTAGACTGGGGGCATGTTTTGTCTTGTCCTTTTGAATAGAGAATCTTGTTAGGAATTTTTTGGTTAGGTCTCCGAAGCTGGTGATTGATCTTGGTGGCAGGTTGTCGAACCACTTCATGGCTGACTTGGTGAGAGTGGTGGGGAAGGCTTTGCACCGAATCGCGTCGGAGGCGTCGACTAGGTACATTCTGCTTCTGAAGTTGCTGAGGTGATGACTTGGATCGGTGGTGCCGTCGTAGAGGTCCATATCGGGTGGTTTGAAGTTTCGCAGTACCTTCTCTTTCATGATCTCTTGCGTGAAGGGATCGTGGTTGCCCTCGGTGGTGGTGCCGCGTTCTGTTCGGTCTTTCAGGTTGGCCTCTATTTTCCGCAGTTTTTCTTCTAATTCTCTGCGCTTTCGAGTTTCTCTTCTCAGATCTTGTTCAGTTTCTTTCTGCTTCTTTATGTCCTCTTCGAGTTGTTTTAGTCGGTCTTGTTGTGCCCGGACTGCTTCTAGAATTTCCGAGCTCTTCGCTCTTTCGGAATTTTGTGGATCCTTGTTTGGGAGTGACGTTTTTGGGCGATTCTGTTTGTTTCCTCCTGGAGTACGTGGTGATAGAGGGCTGTCCGGTCGTTCTCCGGTGTCAATTTCGTCCTCTTGGTCGGATGCAGCGTGTTCATCGTTGAGAGGGTCGTCCGCCATGGTAGAGGGATGACTTCCAGGTCCCCGGCAACGGCGCCAATGTTCCGAGGGTTTGCCTGAAACGTGCAGCTCGGTCGTCTGGAGAGGCCCGTGGTGGGGGTTCGGTGACCCGAGCTTGGTATGCAGAATGGTTGGTTGTTGTACCTGCAATGACACTCCGATGCTTAAGTTAGCATGGGTCCAAGCAGATATGTGTAGATTTGGAATGAATGCCATACCTGGGTGCTCCAGTGTATTTATAGTAGTTGGCAGTGATCTTCCCTGGATAAGATATTCTTATCTTATCTTATCTTTGGGAGTTTTATCTTTGTGGAACCGCCTTTTCCAGGCCTTTTTGGCCTTTAGGTTTGGGCTGCGTTCCTTTTGATGGGCCTTCCTTGCTCTTTGTCCGAGGTCTGACCTTTAGGTGTGAGCTTTAGGATAAGGTCGGACCTCTTGCGAATTTGCCGAATTTGGAGGACCCCGGTCAGGGTATGAACACCTGCTATGATTTGTGGTTTGTGCTCTAGCGCCACTCATTACACCGATTAATGCCATCAAATTCAAGAGGAGCATGCCCTTGTAGTGGCCAATGTGAATTACAACAATCGTCCACCCTATCCCTCTCAAAGCCAAAACCACTACCCTCATGGTAGTAATCAACACCAAGGGTGGAGAGACAATGCACAAGGGAACAACCAAATCCAAAGATGGAACAACTCTTCTTCTCACCACAATAACAATTACCAAGCCAACCAAAACCACCACAACCAAAACCAAAACAACTACACCAAGTACCAAGCACCACACCATAGACAACAATCCAACCATACCTCTCCACTTCCCACCAACCAAATTGAAGAGCTTAAAGCCGCTGTGGATAAAAGAGATGAAAGCTATAAGACTCAATTTGAGGCTATGAATGCTCAACTAGTCAATCTTGCCGAAATGATCTCAAAGATGTCCATGTCCTCTTCCAATAATACCAATCAACCCTCAGGTTCTTCTAACCTTCCATCCCAACCCAAACCAAACCCAAAGGGTGGTCTCAACGCCATCACTCTACGGTCGGGAACTACATTAGAGGAGATACCTCCAAGGATCTTGGAAGACATTCATGAGGAAGAAATAGTTGTTGAAGTTCCACATGAAAAGGAGGAGGTAGGCAAAAGGCATGAAGAGGAAGGAGTAAACCTCAAGGAACCCAAGAGGAAAGCTCTAGTGGATGAGTGCATCCCAATTCCATTCCCTTCCATGGTGAAGAAAGCAAAGAAGATGTCGGAATTTGACATGAACATGCTTCAAGTGTTCAAAAAGGTTGAGGTAACCATACCACTTCTTGATGCTATTCAACAAATTCCAAAGTATGCAAAATTCTTGAAAGACTTATGTACACACAAGGATAGGATAGGGGAATTGGAGACATTATCCTTGGGAAGTTCAATCTCTTCTTTGATAGAACCCATACCAAAGAAATGTGGTGATCCTGGGCCTTGTTTGGTATCTTGTTGTATTGGTGGACACACTTTTCATGATTGTATGTGTGATCTAGGGGCTTGTGTAAGCATCATGCCGCTTTCTATTTTTGTGCGGTTGAATTTAGCTCCATTGAAGAGGTCGGCGGCGAGATTTTCCTTGGCCGATAAAAGTGTGATCACGGTAACAGGAATAGCCGAAGATGTACTTGTGGGAATCAAGGACTTGATCTTTTTGGTTGACTTTTATATCCTTAAAATGCCCCCAACAGAGAATAGAAGCTCATCATCTGTTCTACTTGGTTGACTTTTCCTTAAAACCTCTAAATTCAAGTTAGATGCCTTCACCGGTACATAATCCTTCGAGGTTGGAGACAAGACTATCAAGTTCAATTTGGAAGAAGTCATGAAACATCCTCCCGAAGAGCATTCCGTTCTCCGATGTGATGTAATTGATGAAGTGGTAGCAGAAGTGCAAGAGGAAGACCATAACAAGTTGTGCTACCAAGCCATTGAAGAGACGAATGACGAATAGGATGAACATGAGGAAGTTGTCGAGGATGAAGCTCGTGAGCATGATAAAAAAGAACCTCAGCTTGAGGTAAGGAGTGAATTGAAGCCTCTTCCATCCCATTTGAAATATGCTTTCTTAGAGGATAACGAAAAGTTTCCAGTCATTATTGCTAGTGAGCTCTCTAGTGAGGAAGAAAAGAAACTCCTAGATGTTCTCAGAAAGTATAAGAAAGCGATTGGTTGGAGCCTAGCCGATATTGTGGGGATTGACCCTCACAAATGCATGCACCGTATATTTCTCCAAGAAGGAGCTAGGCTGGTTAGACAACCGCAAAGAAGACTCAATCCAACCATCCTTGATGTGGTAAAGAAAGAGGTCACTAGGCTACTTGATGCGGGTATCATATACCCAATTTCTGACAGTGAGTGGGTAAGCCCGGTCCAAGTTATTCCAAAGAAATCAGGCATCACTGCAGTCACAAAGGGTTATGGTGGAGTGGTCACCAAGAGAGTACAAAATGCATGGCGAGTGTGCATCGACTATAGGAGGTTGAATGCCGCTACAAGAAATGACCACTACTCTTTGCCCTTTATTGATTAGATGCTGGACCGTTTGGCAGGTAAATCCCATTATTGTTTTCTTGATAGATTCACTGGTTACTTCCAGATTCACATTGCTCCTGAGGATCAGGAAAAGACTATATTTACTTGCCCTTTTGGCACCTTTGCCTACAAAAAGATGCCGTTTGGACTATGTAATGCACCCGCTACTTTTCAGAGGTGCATGACTAGTGTCTTTTCCGATCTAATGGAAAATTGTCTGGAAGTCTTTATGGACGACTTCAATGTTTATGGAACTTCTTTTCATTGTTGCTTGGAGAACTTGGCCAAGGTCTTAGCTAGATGTGTTGACACCAACCTTGTCTTAAATTTTGAAAAATGCCACTTTATGGTAAGATAAGGTATAGTGTTAGGACATGTAGTATCTCATTAAGGAATTTCTGTAGACCCGGCCAAGGTTGATGTTATCACCACTTTATCTCACCCCTCATCTGTGAGGGAGGTCCGCTCATTTTTAGGACATGCAGGATTTTATAGGCGCTTTATCAAAGATTTCAGCAAGATTGCTTTACCATTGTCGCGCCTACTCCAAAAAGATGTGGATTTTGAATTTGATGATAAATGTGCAAAAGCTTCTGAAGAGTTAAGGAGAGCTTTTACCACAGCACCGATTGTGCGAGGCCCAACTGGACGTTGCCATTTGAGATAATGTGCGATGCGTCAAACCAAGCTGTAGGTGTCGTGCTTGCACAGCGCGATGGTAAACTCCCTTATGTCATTGCATACTCTTCTAAAACACTTGATGCAGCACAATCCAACTATACCACTACTGAAAAGGAACTCCTTGCTATTGTTCATGCTTTAGATAAATTTATATCTTATTTGCTAGGATCAAAGATAGTGGTATACACGGATCATGCAGCTTTAAAATACTTGTTGTCAAAGAATGAGTCAAAAGGCTCATACGTTGGATCTTGCTTTTGCGAGAATTCGACATTGAGATTAGGAACCGGGGTGGATCTCAAAACTTGGTTGCGGATCATCTAAGCCGCCTTCAGAATTTAAAATCTGATCTATTTCCGATCAATGACCCATTCCCATTCGATAGTTTGCATGCTGTGTTGAGTAGTTTTCCTTGGTTTGCCCCAATGGCGAACTACTTGGTTGCGAAGCTCTTCCCTCCCAATTTTTCCAAACACCAAAGGGATAAGTTGAGGAGTGTTTCCAAATATTATATTTGGGATGACCCTCACTTGTGGAAGAGGGGAGTAGACCAAGTAATTCGAAGATGTGTCCCGGAGTCCGAAATCCAACCTATTCTTAAAGCTTGTCATTCGTCTGAGTATGGTGGCCACTTTGGCCCACAAAGGACCGCAAAAAAGGTGTTGGATTGTGGATTCTGGTGGCCGACGTTATTCAAGGATGCTAACCGATTATGCATGTCTTGCCATCAGTGTCAAAAGTCGGGAAATACATCCCAAAGGGATGAAATGCCTCAACAATCTATGTTGTTTTGTGAGATCTTTGATGTATGGGGCATTGACTTTATGGGACCGTTTCCTAACTCAAGTGGGTATCTATACATTCTGTTAGCGGTTGACTACGTGTCAAAGTGGGTAGAAGCAATACCTACCCACCTTGACGACGCCAATACCGTCATTTCTTTCATTAGGAATAACATTGTATGCCGTTATGGGTCGCCACGAGCAATCGTGAGTGACCAAGGATCCCACTTTTGTAACAGGAAGGTAGAGGCATTGCTCAAGCGCTATGGAGTGGTGCATAAGGTTGCCACCTCTTATCATTTGCAAACCAACGAACAAGCGGAAGTGTCCAACCGAGAAATTAAAAGAATTTTGGAGAAAGTAGTCAATCCGTAAAGGAAGGATTGGAGCATCCGGTTAAGAGATGCACTATGGGCGTATAGAACGGCCTACAAGACTCCATTAGGGATGAGTCCCTTCTGGATAGTCTATGGGAAGGCATGTTACCTTCCAGTGGAAATTGAGTATAGAGCCTACTGGGCGGTAAAATAATGCAACATGGATTTGACCCAAGCAGGAGTAGCCAGAAAATTACAGCTAGAGGAGCTCGAATGTTTGAGGAACGAGGCATATGAGAATGCCCGGATCTACAAGGAGCAAACCAAAGCATTCCATGACCACCACATCTGGAAAAAGGATTTCCAAGAGGGTGATGAGGTGCTCCTCTACAATTCGAGGCTTTGTTTCATGCCTGCCAAGCTCCGTTCTAGATGGGAAGGACCTTTCAAGGTAAAAGAGATAAAGCCTTACGGAGTGGTGGAGTTGTTTGATCCTAAAAGTGAAGCAACCTTCAAGGTGAATGGACATAGAGTGAAGAAGTACCATGGCTACAAGCTCCCAAGGGAGCTAGAGGTGTTCCTACTGGAGGATGCACCTAAAGAAGGAGAAGTTTGAGTGACTGATCGTCCAACTTAAGGACGTTAAAGCAAAGTGCTTGGTGGGAGGCACCTCACCGTGGTAAGATCTTCCTTGTATATACCATTTGCTTTTTGTTTGGATTTTTGAGAATTTTGTGATTTCTTGATGTTGTTGATTGCATAGGAATTCTAGTTGTTGTCATTTTTGTTGGTTAACTAGGATGTTTAGATAAACTTCATCATTTTGGTATGGATGATTTGTTGGAATAGAGAAAATGCTATGTTTTGAATGATACATGAATTTGTGAAGTGTTCTCTTGCATGCTAGCCAAAACACCTACCAAAACAAAAAAAAAAGAGAAGAGAAAAGGCAGTTTGGGTACCGGCGCGTCAGCGCACTACGCGCGTCTGCGTCGGTGGCGCATTTCTACCTTTGGGCAAAAAACCCGAGAGTCGTGCCCAATTCTTGCCCGTCTTATGTCAATCCCTGTGCGCTAGCGCATTGTGCACGTGCGCGCCGATGGTGTGACCTGATCTCTCTGGTACAAAATCCAGAGAGTTGTGCCATGTTTGTGCCCAGCCTGTGTTCACACTGGCGCATCTGCGCACTTTGCACGTCCGCACCGGTCGCCAACATCATCATGCACGCGTCAGCGCAGTGTGCGCGTCCGCGTGCCTGAGCTGCATGCCAACTCTGGTTTAAAAACCAGAGAGTTATGCCTACTCTGTGCCAGAGGCACATCTGTGCCTGCGCGAACGCGCCAGGGACGCGCTCGCATCCCTTGATCTCTCTTTATCTCCGCGTAAGCGCACTGCGCGCGCACGCGCAGGTTGCACGAGCCAGTTTTAAAGCTGCGTGCCCTACTTCTTCTCCCCCTCCTATTTTTCTTTCTTCATTCCTTTTTCTTCTTTCTCCATCACCTCTCTTACCCTCCTCTCTCAATCTCCACCACCATTGTCTCTTGTTATTCACCGGCAACCACCACCTTCTCCGGTAGCACTACATCTCTTCCATCTCTTTCTTATCTTTACAAGAACCTTAACATTGTTCTTCTACATCTTTCAAAGTTCTACTTCCTCCCTAATCGCATCTATCATCTTTCTTTGCATCATTTCTTTTTCTAGTTAGATTTTTCTGTTGACTTACTCAGTTTCTCTTCTAGTTGCTGGATTATTCTACTTGCTTTTCCTTTTACTTGTTTACCTTTTCTTCTTTTTTTGTTTTACCATGGATGTTGAGTTGAACTTTGACTACTTGATGGATCTTATTGATTGTTATTATTATCTTTGTTATGATATTGTGTGATGATTGCTACTTCATTTTGGACTTCTAATTGGTGGAGTATCTCTTCAAATGTTCATTGCTTGATAATTGCACGCCAAGTGTTCGAGGAAATGCACATATGCCATTTTGGGTTATTCTCATTATGTATCTTCAATTTAGTGCTTCCTCCTCATTCACTTGATATCTTCTAAGTGCATTGAACACATTTTACTTCCTACTTGCCAATTAGACACCCATTGAAGATGACTTGCTCTTTGTTTTGGATGCTTGAGATTATTCTTCTCATGCCATATCGCATGCCTTACTCCCTCATGCATCCCATGCCAAGTGTTGTGACCCATACTTCTATGATTACTTTGTTACACTTCTCTTTTAGGCACACGTTCCACTTGCATGTTTATTAAATTGATGTTTTGGGTTTGACAATTTCCTTCTTTCCTTTCTCTTTCAGGATGGCCACCAAAAAAGGCAAGGAAGAAGCTACAAGGAAACCAGCCACAAAGAGAGCACCCCCAAAGTTACGCTCTAAGGCGCACTCTTCATTAGGAGCTGTTCCGAGGGTTACCTGAAACGTGTAACTCGGTCGTCTGGCAAGACCCGAGGTAGGGGTTCCGTGACCCGAGCTTGGTGTGCTGAGCGGCTGGGGGTTGTACCTGCAATGACACTCCGATGCTTAAGTTAGCATGGGTCCAAGCAGATATTGAGTAGAATTAGAGTATGAGTTATACCTGGGTGCTCCAGTGTATTTATAGTGGTTGGTCGTGATCTTCCCTGGATAAGATATTCTTATCTTATCTTATCTTTGGGAGTCTTATCTCTATCTTTTGTGGAACCGCCTTTCCTAGGCCTTTTTCGGCCTTTAGGTTTTGGGCTTCGTTCCTTTTGATGGGCCTTCTTCTTTATTTGTCCGAGGTCCGACCTTAGGCGTGGGCCTTTGGGACGAGGTCGGACCTTCTGCGAACTTCCCGAGTTTAGAGAGCTCGGTCAGGGTATGAACAGTGCCCCTGTCCGAGTTCGTCCTTTTGAGAGGTCGAGCTCGGGCATAGTCGTATTTTCAAAATTTTGAAAATGGCCGTTTCAGCATTTATTGCTTTTTACCGTTTCTCCTTGATTTCCGTTTGGGCTCTGTGAAGGCATTATTTATTTGCCCCTTTCCTCATTTTCTTTGTTTATTCTGTTCCCTTTCCCTTTTTCTGGGTTTTTCGCCACCTCTCTTTCGAGCATCTTCCTTCTTTCTCTCTGTTCTTCTTCTCCGATTCTTTCTGTGCGTTGTTTTTCGGGGTTTCCTCTGCGCCGCTGTTGTCGTCTTCTTCCTTTCTTCCAGGTTTGTTTCTCGTCTTTACTTTCGCTGTGCACATATGCTTTTGTTTCTTTTTCTTCTATGCTGGGGTTGCCCCGAAAAGAGGCGCCGCCATTGTTTTGGTTGTTTGTGTGGGGGGGGGGGCTCTTTTCTCTTGGTACTTTGTTTTCGGGTTACTGCATTTTTTCTTCTAAAAGAACTTTTGTTTTCTTGCTTCTGCTGAATGGGTTTTTTGCTGTCTGCCTATTATGTGATTTTTGGCTTGCTGTTGTATTCTTCTTTGTAGGCAAGATTTTTTATGTCTCGAAAGGTGTTTCAAGCAATGTCGACCAAGATTCTGAGTGGTCTTGGTTGGGTAGATCCTGTTCCTCTAAGGGTCCCTTCTATTGTAGATTCTGAGTATCTAGTTAGGTTCCGTAGGGAGTGCAGTATTTGTGAGAACAGGGAGTCTGAGCGGGATTATGAGCTAGTAGCCCCGGAGTCCGAGGAGAGAGTGTGCTTCCCGCCTTTAGAAAGTTCCGAGAAGCTATTCTTTTATGCTTACGATTGTTTTTTCTCTAAGCTGGGTGTACGACTTCCTTTTACCGACTTGGAGTCCGAGGTCCTTTGGTCTTGTAACCTTGCCCCTACGCAACTCCATCCAAATTCTTGGGCGTTTTTAAAGCTGTTTCAACTTTTGTGTCAGTTTTTGGGCGTCTCCCCTTCTGTTTCTCTTTTTTCCTATCTGTTCGTGTTGACGAAGCCGGGGTCGGGTGCTGGGAAGGTGTCCTGGGTCTCTTTTAGGGCTAACCAGGGAAAGAAGTTTTGTACCTTGTATGATGAGTCGTTTCATGATTTCAAGAACTACTATTTCAAGGTCCGGGCTGCTGGAGATGTCCGACCTTTCTTTCTAGATGAGAGTGGGGAGCCTTCTTTTCCTCTTTGTTGGCAGGAGAATGTAGTGTCGGTTAAGTATACTTTTGAGAGTCTAGATGAGGTGGAGCAGGCTTTTGTGGGTGTGTTGAGCAGTTTATGGGGTCGGGCACCTCACTTGGATACGAAGAAAATGTTGGGAAATCCAAGCCTTCTCCGTTCCGAGTTAGGTAGTTCCCGACCTCTTTGAGATTTCATCTTAGTATTTTGGCTTCGTTTTGGAGGTTTTTCTGTTGTGATAATCCCTTTCTTTTGTTTCTGCAGAGATGTCTTCTCAGGCTGATTCCATGAAGTTCCTTCGTCGGTCGAAGAAGTCTGCGGCTGCTCGGAATATCGAGGCTGAGGCTTCTGCCCGATCTTCTCCGCAGAAGACTACCGTGGGTGTTCAGACTCGGTCGAAGACCATTCCGACTCCTCAGTTCCGAGCTATAACTCAAGATCCTCCGACCTCCGGACCCGGTCACCTTTCCCCGTCTTCGACCTCGGGTCCTCCCCCCAAGAAACAGAAGACCTCTCAAGAGCTTGCCGGTTTCAATGATAAGGATTTTGACGCTCTTGGTTGGATTGAGCAGCACATTCTCCCCCAGACCTTTATTTCTACTGATGATGCGTCTATGGAGCATCACTTTCAGTATATGGCGCGGAGCTGTGTTCGGATGGCTAGTCTTCATGCCGCTATTGCTCGGGAGTTCAAGAAAGCTCCCCTTGGGGCAACCAGCTCCCGACTTGAGAAGGCACGGTCCGAGCTTGATAAGATTAGTCAACTGAAGGCTGCCAGGATTACTGAGCTGGAGGCCTCTTTGGAAGAAGAGAAAACTAGGGCCACCGCGGCTGTGGCGGCGGCAAAGACATCTGAGGAGATGGCGAGGGTGGCGACGGAGAACTATACTAAGCTGTATGCCGAGCTTGTGGAGACGAAGGAGAAGTTGCAGTCTGCTCGGGATGATTTTTACGAGCTGGAAGATAATGTGGCCAAGGGTATGGATGCTATGTTTGTGAATTTGAGGGATCAGGTCCGGGTTCTTGCTCCCGACCTGGATCTGAGCTTATTCAGTACGGAAAACATTGTTGTGGAGGGAAAGATTGTTCCTGCTCCTGCCGAGGATGAGGTTCCGGTGTCCGACCACAAGGCTCCGGTGTCCGACCCCGAGGTTCCGGTTGTGAACCCGACTTCACCTTTGGCTGAGGATAGATCTGGTGTGGAGGTTTCAAGCCGGGATGATGGTGCTGTCGATGCAGTCCCGATTTCGATGTTCCCTCCGCAGCCTTCTGTTGATGCGGAGACCGGAAAGGACCTTGATCCTCTGTGATCTTTTTAGTGGTTTGCCCGGCCTGTGGGCTTTTTGTTGGATGGCTTTTGTGAACACTTTTGGACACCTTTTGCTTTTATTTAGCCACTTGTGGTGACTTTATTATGCGGTGTTTGTGTTTTGACCTTTGGTTTCTGCCTTCGTGCTTTTTAGTTGTTTTTCGGATAACAACTTTTTAGCTAGCGTTTTGACTTTATGTTTCCGCTTTCGTGCTTTTTAGTTGTTTTTTGGATAACAACTTTTTAGCTAGCGTTTTGACTTTATGTTTCCGCTTCCGTGCTTTTTAGTTGTTTTTCGGATAACAACTTTTTAGCTAGCGTTTTGACTTTATGTCTCCGCTTTCGTGCTTTTTAGTTGTTTTTCGGATAACAACTTTTTAGCTAGCGTTTTGACTTTATGTCTCCGCTTTCGTGCTTTTTAGTTGTTTTTCAGATAACAACTTTTTAGCTAGCGTTTTGAAACTTCTTTCGATTTCGTTCTTTTCGCTTTGTACTTTTTAGTTGCTTTTTGTAAAGCAACTTTTTAGTAAGCGTTTTTCGAAATCCTGGTTCTTGCCGTTTTAAGGCTTCTTTCTCGGGCCGAGCTTTTTCTCGGACATCGGGTGCTCGAGTACCTCCTTTTTGTTAGGTCCGACTTTGTCGTTGGTCGGTTCTTTTGAGTTATTTCTGTAATCTCTTTTTATTTGGCTTTTTGAGCCATTTTAGAGTTACTTTATAACTCTTCCCTTTGTTGGGTCCGACTTCGTCGTTTGGTCGGCCTTTTTAAGTTATTTTTGTAACCTCTTTTTTATTTGGCTTTTCGAGCCATTTCAGAGTTACTTTATAACTTCTCACATTAATTTGAACCTCGTCGCTTTATCTTTGCCGACCTTGTATGGTCTCTTGGCAAATGATTTTTTGCGTTTTGCCGAGCATAAATTAATGCGCCTTGGTGGGGTACTTTCTAGGATTTGCTTCATCATGAGGAAGAGAAAATAGAGAAATTTGATTAGTATTAAAAAGAAAGAATAAAAGTGTTTACCCTTTAGGTCGGGTATCCTACTTAACCGGGTGTCTCATTAAAAAACCCTTGTAGGGAAAAAGAGTACACCTCGGGTTAAGTTTTTCTAGCTGTAGTACTGTCTTAGATTACAGGCGTGCCAGGTCCTGGGCAGCTCATTGCCTTCTAGGTCGGATATTTTGTAGTAGCCTGTCCCTAAGACTTCTGTTACCTTGCAGGGCCCTTTCCAATTTGCGGCTAGCTTTCCTTCTCCCGACTTTTGTGTTCCGATGTCATTTCGGATTAAAATCAGGTCGTGACTGGAGAAGCTTCGCTTTATTACCTTTTGATTGTATCTGAGGGCCGTTCGCCGTTTTAAGGCTTCTTCTCGGATTCGGGCTCTTTCTCGGACCTCGGGGAGGAGGTCGAGTTCTTCCCTTTGTGCCTGTGGGTTGCCTCTTTCGTTGTAGAAGATGACTCTGGGCGACCCTTCATCTATTTCGATAGGAATCATTGCCTCCATCCCGTAAGCTAGCCGGAATGGGGATTCTCCCGTTGTAGAGTGCGGGGTTGTCCGATATGCCCATAGTACCTGGGGGAGTTCGTCGGCCCACGCCCCTTTGGCCTCTTGGAGTCTTCGCTTTAACCCGGCCAAGATGACTTTATTTGCAGCCTCTGCTTGTCCATTGGCTTGTGGGTGCTCGACCGATGTGAATTGCTGTTTGATTTTTAGTTCGGCCACCAAGTTCTGAAAACTTGTGTCCGTGAACTGTGTTCCATTGTCTGTTGTGATGGAGTAGGGGACTCCGAACCTCGTGACGATGTTTTTGTATAGGAATTTACGGCTTTTCTGAGCCGCAATAGTGGCTAAGGGTTCGGCTTCGATCCACTTTGTGAAGTAGTCGACCCCTACTATGAGGTATTTGACTTGCCCCGGTCCTTGTGGAAACGGGCCGAGTAGGTCGAGTCCCCATTTTGCGAAGGGCCATGGCGCATTGATGCTGATAAGGTCTTCGGGCAGTGCCTTGTGAAAATTGGCGTGTTTTTGGCAGGGGGGACATATTTTCACAAACTCTGTCGCGTCTCTTTGTAAGGTCGGCCAGTAGAACCCGGCCCTGACTACTTTCTTGGATAGTGCCCGAGCTCCGAGATGGTTCCCACACATGCCTTCGTGGACTTCTTCGAGGACGCCCTTTGTTTCTGAGGTCGGAACGCACCTAAGGAGGGGGTTTGAGAATCCTCTTCTGTATAATACATCGTGAATTAGCGTATAATTCTGGGCGTCCTTTGTAAGCCTTTTAGCTTCTTTTCTTTCTATGGGGAGAGTTCCTGACTTCAGGTAGTTGAGTATGGGGGTTATCCATCCTTGCTGTTGGTTGGATATATTTAACGTTTCTTCCTCTCTTAGCACGGAGGGAGATTGTAGGGTTTCTTGGAGAAGACTTCTGTTGTTGCCTCCGGGCTTGGTGCTAGCGAGCTTCGAGAGGGCGTCTGCCCGGGCATTTTGTTCCCGAGGTATGTGCTGGATTTGTATTTCCGGGAAGTGTCGTAATTGTGCCTGTGTTTGGTCCAGGTATTTTTTCATAGTAGGGTCTTTGGCCTGGTAACTTCCATTTACTTGTGATGTGACGACCTGGGAGTCGCTGAAGATCGTGATTCTCTGGGCTCCGACCTCTTCGGCTAGCTTTAGTCCTGCTAGTAGGGCCTCGTATTCGGCTTGGTTGTTTGAAGCCTGGAACTCGAATTTTAAGGATAGCTCTATCCGTGTTCCTTGGTCGCTTTCGAGTATAACACCGGCTCCGCTTCCTGTTTTGTTTGAGGACCCGTCGACATACAGATTCCACGAGAGTGGGGTTCCTGGGGTCTCAGTATATTCTGCGATGAAGTCGGCTAGATATTGAGATTTTATGGCAGTCCGGGCTTCATAGTGGAGGTCAAACTCGGACAGTTCCACCGCCCATTGTAGGATTCGTCCTGCCATGTCTGTTTTTTGTAGGATGTGTCTCATGGGTTGGTTCGTCCGGACTTTGATGGTGTGGGCTTGAAAGTAGGGACGGAGCCTCCGAGCCGTGAATACTAGGGCGTAGGCGAATTTCTCTATTTTCTGATAGTTTAATTCGGCCCCTTGTAGTGCCTTGCTTACGAAGTATATGGGGTGTTGTCCTTGGTCATTTTCTCGTATTAATGCTGAAGCAACTGCCCGATGTCCGGCCGAGAGGTATAATACGAGCTCTTCCCCTTTTAAAGGTCGGGTTAGGATTGGTGGCTGCCCGAGGAATTCCTTGAATTCTTGGAAGGCTTTTTCGCACTCCGGGGTCCATGAGAAGGGTTTCCCTTTCTTTAGGAGTGAGTAGAGAGGTAGTGATTTTATCGCTTATCCTGCCAAGAATCTTGATAGGGCGGCTAGCCTTCCATTTAGTTGTTGTACTTCTTTGACACACGTCGGGCTCTTCATTTTGAGTATCGCTTGGCATTTGTCCGGGTTTGCTTCGATGCCTCTTTGAGTCAGCATGAAGCCTAAGAACTTTCCGGCTTCTGCGGCGAAGGTGCACTTGGTCGGGTTAAGTCTCATGTTGTGTTTCCTGAGGGTGCCGAAGACACTTGTGAGGTCGGGAACCAAGTTTCTGTCTTCTTGTGTCTTTACCAGCATATCGTCGACGTACACTTCTAGCTGTAGCCCGATGTGCTCTGAGAATACTTTGTTCATTAGCCTCTGGTAGGTTGCCCCGGCGTTCTTCAGCCCGAAGGGCATTACTACGTAGCAGTAGTTTGCCCTTGGGGTTATGAACGAGGTCTTTTCTTGGTCGGGTCCGTACATCGGGATTTGATTGTATGCCGAGTATGCATCCATGAAGGAGAGATATCTGTAGCCTGAGGCTGCGTCGACTAAGGCGTCGATGTTTGGTAGTGGATATGGGTCTTTGGGGCAGGCTTTGTTGAGATCCGTGTAATCGACGCACATCCTCCATTTTCCGTTGGGCTTTTTTACCAGGACCACGTTTGCGAGCCATAGGGGATATTTTACTTCCCTAATGAATCCTGCATCTAGCAGTGCTTGTACCTGTTCTTCTATTGCCTGCATGCGCTCGGGTCCGAGCTTCCGGCGTCTCTGTTGGACGGGTCTGGATCCCGGGTATACTGATAGCTTATGGCACATCAGGTCGGGACTTATGCCTGGCATGTCGGAGGCCTTCCAGGCGAAGAGGTCGGAATTCTCCCTTAAGAGGGTTATGAGTTCCTCCTTTAGGCCTGCTTCGAGGTTTGCTCCAATGTTTGTTACTTTTTCAGGTGTGTTCCCGATTTGGATCCTTTCGGTTTCTCCCTCTGGTTGTGGCCGAAGGTCTTCTCGGGTTTGAACTCGCCCGAGTTCTATTGTGTTGACTTCTTTCCCTTTTAGGATTAGACTTTCGTTGTAGCATCGCCGTGCTAATTTTTGGTCGCCTTTTAGGGTGGCGATTCCCTTTGCGGTAGGGAACTTCATACAGAGGTGTGGGGTTGAGACCACAGCTGCCAGTCTGTTTAGGGTTGGTCGCCCAATGAGGGCATTGTATGCTGAGGCAACGTCGACTATAATGTAGTCGATGCTTAACGTTTTAGATTGCTCGCCTCTTTCGAAGGTAGTGTGTAGCGAGATGTATCCTAAGGGGTGGATCGGGGTGTCCCCTAGCCCAAATAGGTCGGAGGGATAGGCCTTTAGCTCTTTTTCTTCAAGTCCGAGCTTTTCGAAGGCCGCTTTGAACAGGATATCTGCTGAGCTTCCTTGGTCAATCAGGGTTCGATGTAAGTTGGCGTTTGCTAGGATAATGGTGATCACCATAGGATCGTCGTGGCCGGGTATTATCCCCTGAGCATCTTCTTGGGTAAATGAGATGGTTGGCAGCTCGGGCAGGGGATTGTCTTCTCGGACATAATAGATCTCTTTGAGGTGTCTTTTTCGCGAGGATCTGGATGTTCCTCCGCCTGCAAAACCTCCGTTTATCATGTGTATGTGCCTTTCAGGGGTACGCAGGGTCTGTTCGGCCCGATCCTCGTTATCTCCCCTCCTTCTCTTTTTGGTCTCTTCTCCTTTCTCCGCTATGTATCTGTCGAGTTTTCCTTCTCTGGCTAGCTTTTCTATAACATTCTTCAGGTCGTGGCAGTCATTAGTAGAATGACCGTAGAGCTTGTGGTATTCACAGTATTCGGACCGATCTCTCCCCGCTCTCTTGTGTTTTAAAGGTCGGGGCGGTGGGATTTTTTCGGTGTGGCATACTTCTCTGTAGACGTCTACCAGGGAAACTCGGAGGGGAGTGTAGCTATGGTACTTCCGTGGTTTGTCCGAGTTGGACTCTTCTTTCTTTTTCTGTTCTCGATCTCGGTCTCAGAGTGGGTAGGTTGATTCCTTCCTAGAAGAGTCTCTTAGCTGGGAGGTTTCCTCCATGTTGATATATTTTTCTGCCCGCTCTTGCACCTCGTATAAGGAGGTCGGGTATCGTTTGGATAGGGATTGGCTAAATGGTCCTTCTTTTAGGCCGTTTGCTAGTCCCATGATGGCTGCTTCAGTGGGCAAGTGTTGTATGTCCAGGCAGGCTTTGTTGAATCGCTCCATGTATTCTCGGAGAGTTTCTTGGTTACCCTGTTTGATCCCGAGTAGACTGGGGGCATGTTTTGCCTTGTCCTTTTGAATAGAGAACCTTGTTAGGAATTTTTTGGTTAGGTCCTCGAAGCTGGAGATTGATCCTGGTGGCAGGTTGTCGAACCACTTCATGGCCGACTTGGTGAGAGTGGTGGGGAAGGCTTTGCACCGAATCGCGTCGGAGGCGTCGACCAGGTACATTCTGCTTCGGAAGTTGCTGAGGTGGTGACTTGGGTCGGTGGTGCCGTCGTAGAGATCCATATCAGGTGGTTTGAAGTTTCGCGGTACCTTCTTCTTCATGATCTCTTGCGTGAAGGGATCATGGTTGTTTTCGGGGGTGGTGCCGCGTTCCGTCCGGTCTTTCAACTCGGCCTCTATCTTCCGCAGCTTTTCTTCTAACTCTCTGCGCTTGCGAGCTTCCCTTCTCAAATCTTGTTCAGTTTCTTTCTGCTTTTTTATGTCCTCTTCGAGTCGTTTTAGTCGGTTTTGCTGTGCCCGTACTGCTTCTAGAATTTCTGAGCTCTCTTCTTTTTCGGGATTTTGTGGATTTTTGTTTGGAAGTGATGTCTTTGGGCGATTCTGTTTGTTTCCTCCTGGAGTGCGTGGTGATAGAGGGCTGTCCGGTCGTTCTCCGGTGTCAATTTCCTCTTCTTGTTCTGATGTAGCGTGGTTATTGTTGGGAGGGTCGTCCGCCATGGTAAAGGGATGACTTCCAGGTTCCCCGGTAACGGCGCCAATGTTCTGAGGGTTACCTGAAACGTGTAGCTCGGTCGTCTGGCAAGACCCGAGGTAGGGGTTCCGTGACCCGAGCTTGGTGTGCTGAGCGGCTGGGGGTTGTACCTGCAATGACACTCCGATGCTTAAGTTAGCATGGGTCCAAGCAGATATTGAGTAGAATTAGAGTATGAGTTATACCTGGGTGCTCCAGTGTATTTATAGTGGTTGGTCGTGATCTTCCCTGGATAAGATATTCTTATCTTATCTTATCTTTGGGAGTCTTATCTCTATCTTTTGTGGAACCGCCTTTCCTAGGCCTTTTTCGGCCTTTAGGTTTTGGGCTTCGTTCCTTTTGATGGGCCTTCTTCTTTATTTGTCCGAGGTCCGACCTTAGGCGTGGGCCTTTGGGACGAGGTCGGACCTTCTGCGAACTTCCCGAGTTTAGAGAGCTCGGTCAGGGTATGAACAGGAGCCAAACCTCTATTTAAAAAGGCAAAAGCACCCGCTCTTATTGATGATAATGAAAAGAGCAAACCGACAAAAGATACTTCAAGGTTCCCCAACCGCTTCTGTGAACTTATGTTCCCCTTCATGGTTGAGAGGAACTATCATGCTGAGCATCTACTCGCTCCGCCGGACAAGGTTGCTCCTTATATTCTACCCCGCATTGAACAATGAGGATGGAAGTTTCTTCTGAGAAAACCAAAAGAGTTCAACAAGTGCTTAATGTCCTACCGGTACCAAGTGACATGGATGGCTACCAAGAGGTCGTATGTCAGCGCCAGAAGTATGGATTTGACTAGGGCTCGATCCTCCAAGTCATTGCTGAGCCAGAAACATCTTGGATCCAAGGTCGACTCCAGATGCGACCCAAGTGCATTGACGTACGTTCTCTTACTATGGAAGCTAGGGCTTAGGCTCAGATCCTATCCCACTATGTCCTACCTAGCACCCATAAATTATCCTTCACGGTGGATCTCGCCTTGCTTGTTTGGTGTGTTCTCACAGGGAGACCGGTGAACATTCCGCCTCTTGTCAAGCAAGCGATGGGTCAAATCCATGACCGGGGCAATTTGCCAATTCTAGCTTTGGTATCTGATTTAGTTGCTGCTGTTTTCACCACCTCATCATCACCACCGCAGCAAAGATCCACTCATCAAAGGATAGAAGATCACCGGAAGATTGATAGGTATGAACGGCGCAACCAACGCCGATACACTCATATCAAGAAGTTTCTGCGTTGTGTTACCCCTAGCATGGAAGAACCTGCAATATCCACATCCACCTCCAACCCAAGTGATGAGTGCTCTGAGGAAGAGGATAGTGAAGGTTCCAGTTCCGACCATCCCTTGCGCATTCTTAGTAGCACAGAGGACCATGCTAAATTTTAAGTGTGGGGAGGTCGTTCGACCGATCTCCATGGGTAACACTCTCTTCCTTTCAATACCCATGGATTCATTTCTTGCTTAGTAGTTAGTACATTGCATGTGTAGCTAGTCTTGCTTGTAAATATTTCTTGCATGATAGTTAGTTTCTATAGAGTTGCTTAGTCAAATAATAACTTTTTTTTCCAAGAAACTGCGTTTTGGGGTATCTTACCCTACCAAAAAATTTTTTTGTGATGAACTTGCTTTAAGAATGTATTTTGGAACATAGTGATTGAGCTAAGAACACAAGCATGTAAGTTTTGAGCCCATTATATGGTTACATCTTTTAACCATTAATTCCCATTCTTGTGTGCATTATTCTCTCCCTATGATTGCAATCCTTGCTTTGTCTGATTCTATATGTCTATTACTTTGTGTATGAATGCATTTACATGATTGAGGCCATCATTCCAATAGTCACTTTTCCCAAATAGCCTTAACCCTTTTATTTACCATTGCTAACCAATTTTGAGCCTATGATAAAACCTCCTTTGTTTCTAAAAAGAGCACAGCAACAACCCTAAGCGAAAAAATAATGAATGTCCTTATATTTGGACCCTTGATTAACTTAGGAGAGTAGGATGTGTGTCATGTAATTGGGAGGGTATACATGGGGACTTGGGTAGATATAAAAGTGTATCGTAATTAAGAATTTGGGGATTTGGGAACATACTCATGTAGTGCATGATTGAGCCATATGCATTGAACTTTTCATATATGAACCCCAAGGAAAAGGGGACAGAAAAAAAGGAGAAGAACAAAAATTCCATATGTGTATATGTGAAAGTAAATGAAAAAGAAAGAAAAGAAAGAATATATATACATATGAAGAAGAAAAAAAAAGAAGAAAGATAATAAAAAGGGACAAAATGCCCTAAGATAAAATAGTGAAAACAATGCATATGGGACACGAATTGAAAGGAACACATGAGTGTGCAAAAAGTGGGACTCAAGGGTAACTAGGTAATGCATCATAGTTGTATAGGTTATTTTATGTGTCTAGTGAGATTCTAGGTTGATCAAGGACTCAAATTTTAAGCTCACTTGACCATATGCATCCTTACCTTCACCCTAGCCACGTTACAACCCACAGATAAGACCTCATGATACTTGTAAGCATGCATTAAGTCATTGTTGATTGTTAGATGAAAGACAAATCTTGGAAAGCATGAATAGGAGAGAATTAAGTGATGAACCCTATACACTTGAGCGCATAGAGCGGATACACATCCGGTAAGGGTTCGATGCTCAACTCCTTGTTCCCGGCTTTCATAAGCGTTCGTTAGCAAGCCATATGCTCTTCATAATGATATTCAATTTGGTAGGATTCATGAATTACATCATTTTTACCCTATACTCATATCTGTTCTTGGAAGATGGATTTACCCTTGACCAAGTAGATAGACAATTTTACATTAGTTGCATACATTTGCTTAGATAGTTTGCATTTCATAAACCCTTTCTCACAATGATCTTTGGTGTTTTTATTTTAAGCATGAGGACATGCTTGGTTTAAGTGTGGGAAGATTTGATAAATCCCGATTTTATGGTTTATCTTGTGCTTATTTTGGGGTTTTTATCAATATTTCTCACACTTATTCACAAGAAATGCATGGTTTTGTGTTCACTTCCCAATATTGCTCCATTGTAGAAAACATGCTTGTTTTACTTTAGAATTGCTATATTTTGATTCTCTTTATTGCTATTCGATGCCGTGACGTATTTGTTTGAGTGATTTCAGAATTAGTATGGTAGGAATGGCCTAGAAGGGAGAAGGAAAGCATGTACTAGAGGAAGGAACATAAAGAATTGGATTTTGGGAATTGCAGCATCGGCGCTCATGTGCAAATCACGCGCACGCGTGGATGAGGATAGCTGGAAGCGGCGCGCAAGAATGGACGCATCCGCGCAGGCCAAAGAATTTCTACCGACGCGCACGCGCAACTGGCGCGCTAGCGTGGATATCAGAAGTAATCGGCGCGAGCGCACGCATGGCGCGCACGCACGGGAAGTTGCACGTGACCTTATTAAAAGAAATCATGCCTGGCGATTTATGAGGCTCAATGGGCCCAAATTCAGGCTGCTTCTGCATGGAAAAGACCCAAGGATGCTAGGGGGAAAGGGGGGATCAATCATTTTGCACTAAGACACAATTTTTCTAGTTTTTCTTAGGTTCTTTGTCTCTAGAGGAAGAAACCCTTGTTCTTCTCTAGATCTAGCTTTGATTTGATCTTCCTTGTTAATTCTGAATTGGGTTTTGTTAATTGCTACCTTTGGTTGCTTAATTTGAATTTCTTAGTATATTTTCACTCATATCTTGTGTTAGTTTATGAATTTTGTCAATTGTTACTTTATACCCAATTCATGAATGTTGTGAATCTTGACTTGTTGATGTTTGATTGATGATTTTTATGCTACATTGTGTTGCTTGAGCTATTGTAAGTTGATAATTGTTAGTGGGTAATTTTTAATTTCGATTTAATTGCAAGTTGAACATGTCTTTTGTTAATGCTTACCAAGTGTTTGACGAATTGTTTACTTTGATTATGGAGTAGTTCTTTTTACTCTTGGTATAGGCCAAGGGAATTGGGTAAACTTGAGTCATTGGGTCTAATGGATTTGATGATTTGGGAGTCCTTAGTGGTCAATTTGATACTCATTAACACTATCCTACTACTAGGTTAATTAGTAGTGAGGTGAGGCCTTATGGGTTGATGTTGACCAAACCATTTGACGTACTTCAAGTTTGGAAGTAGACTTAATGAGTTCGGCTCCTCATAATTGTCAAGATATGGTTGTTAGACAAGGATAGCGACCCCAATTCCCATGCCTAACCAAGAGTTGCTTTTATCATTCATATTTGAAAACCAATTTCTCAATTGTCTTGCTTAATTGTAGCTATTGTTTAGTTAAGAGTAGAATTAGATTGAATATTGTTTCCTTAGTTTTAAATCATTCACATCTTGCTCATTGTTTGGATTAGTTCTTTACATTTTCAATTGCTTGTTTGTTAATATTCTCAATTTATTTTCTTGTCAATGAATCACAACCCCGGATTTCTAACCAATGTTGAAGCACATGTTTGCCCATTCTTTGTGAGACGACCTGAGGTTTAAATACTTCGGTTATTTTCATTGGGGTTGAACTTGTGACAACCAATTCCATTCTAAATTTGATCCGTGAGAATTGTTGTTGGTAGAGCTATACTTGCAATGTAACTTTCATTGAGAGAATCTCTTCCAATACGATTCCCGGGTGCACATCATGTACCTCTAAGAAGTTGTTGAATGCCCTTGAAGATGCTCCTGCCTGCCGTTCAACACCAGTTTTGTGCCCCATCACTAGCGTACAGCACCAGTAATGTACTCCCTGGCTGGCGTTCAACACCAGCAATGTGCTCCCTAGCTGGCCTTCAACGCCAGTAGGGTCTCTCCTTCAAGGGTGTTCTAACTACTACACATGATCATAAAATCAAAGAAAACATGAAAATTAACTGAAATAGCTTAAATATAAATAAGAAAACATTAATTATTGATAGGTTGCCTCCCAATAAGAACTTCTTTAACATCACTAGCTTGATAGTTTGCTCCCTACAGAGATGGATAAGGGACTCACAATTTTGCCCCTTACAGTGATTTTCTTGCCTGTGCTCTCATGGATAAATTTCACATGTTCCAGAGATAGGATCTTACCACAATGTGTTGGATGATTGGATTGTCTGTGAAGACAACTCTCATGCCAGGTGAGAGGATCTTCTTATCCCTCCAACCTTTAGGTACTTTCTTCTTAGTACCTTTGTTCCCAGTGCTTGATAATGGCTGCCCAACACCAAACTTAAAATTGGTGTTTGGGGGCTCTGCATAGCTCTATATAGCTCTGCAATGAGAAAGAAGATTGAAGCACTTTATGTTTATGAATGGTGCTTCCTTCAGCTGAGGTAGAATAAGGTTTATGAACGTTGAATATAAGACAATCCTCATTTAATTGCAGGACTAGTTCTCCTCTGTCTATATCAATCACAGCCTTAGCTGTAGCTAGGAATGGTCTTCCAAGGATGATGGATTCATCCTCGTCCTCTCTAATATCCAAGATTATAAAGTTAGCAGGGATGTAAAAGTCTTCAATCTTCACTAAGATATCATCTACTAGTTCATAAGCCCTTTTCATTGACTTGTCTACCATCTCTAGAGAGATTCTTGCAGCTTGTACCTCAAAGATTCTCAGTCTCTCCATTACAAGGAGAGGCATGAGGTTTATCCATGACCCTAGGTCACACAGAGCCTTATCAAAGGTTATTGTACCTCTGGTGCAAGAGATTAAGAAGCGTCCAAGATCCAGCTTCTTCTGAGGTAACTTATGCTGAACCAAGGCATTGAGCTCTTTGGTTAGCACTAGAGGTTCTTCCTCTAATGGCTCTGTGCCAAACAACTTGGCATTCAGCTACATCAGAATTCCTAGGTACCGAGCAACTTGCTCTTCCCTAGTTTCCTCATCCTCATCAGAGGAGGAGTACTCTACAGATTCTATGATCTTCAGCAAAGCATTTAAGGGAACTTCAATGGGCTCCTCATGAACCTTGGGTACTATCAGTTCTTTAATAGGGTTGTTTTCAGTGGGCTGAGGGTTGCCAACTATCCCTATTATGGCGTTTAACGCCAGAAGTTTTGTTTCTTTGGGTGTTGAACGCCCATCATGCATACCTTCACTGGCGTTCAACGCTAGTTGTTGTGCCTTTGTGAGCGATGAATGCCTAGTAAGGCCCTCCTTACTGGTGTTCAACACCAGAATTGGGAGATCATTGGGCGTTGAATGGCCAGCTAATGCCAGCTTCTCTGCCACTTTGGGCATTGGACGCACAATAGGGGCTTCCTTACTAGCGTTCAACGCCATCTTAGGTGCCATTTTGTGCGTTGAATGCCCAGTAAGGTCTTCCTTACTGGAATTTAATGCCAACTCTTCCTCTTTGGATTCAGCCTCAGCCTCTGTGGTGATGGCCTTGCACTCTTCTCTTGGTTTTACTTCAGTGTTACTAGGAAGGGTGTTAGGAGGAGTCTCAGGGATTCTCTTGCTCAGCTGACCAGCTTGTACCTCCATATTTCTGATGGAGGATCTTGTTTCAGTTATAAAACTATGATTGGTCTTAGAGAGGTTATAGACTATTGTGAATAGGGCAGAAAGGCTCTGCCTAGGAGTCTCCAAGTGTTCTTGAGAAGATGGAAATGGTGGTCTGTTGTTGAACCTATTCTGGGTTCTTCCACCTTGATTATTGTTGAAGCCTTGCTGAGGCTTCTGTTGATCCTTCCATGAATGGTTAGGATGATTCCTCCATGATGGATTGTAGGTGTTTCTGATGAGTGGATAATTTATATGCTTTTTGGCATTGTTTTTAGGTAGTTTCTAGTATGTTTTAGTCACTTTTTAGTATATTTTTATTAGTTTTTATGCAAAATTCACATTTCTGGACTTTACTATGAGTTTGTGTGTTTTTCTGTGATTTCAAGTATTTTCTGGCATAAATTGAGGGACCTGAGCAAAAATTTAACTCAGAGGCTGAGAAAGGACTGCAGATGATGTTGGATTCTGACTCTCCTGCACTCGAAGTGGATTTTCTAGAGCTACAGAAGACCAATTGGCATGCTCTCAAATGTGTTGGAAATTTTCCAGCAATGTATAATAGTTCATACTTTGCCCGAGATTTGATGGCCCAAACTGGCGTCCAAACGCCCACCAGAGACCCTTTTCTGGCGTAAAACGCCGGAACTGGCACCAAAGATGGAGTTAAACTCCATGGATGGCCTATGCACGTGAAAGACTCAAGGCTCAGCCCAAACACACACCAAGTAGACCCCAGAAGTGGATTTCTGCACTATCTACTCATTTTTTGTAAACCTAGTTTACTAGTTTAGTATAAATAGCACTTTTTACTGTTGTATTCGGAGTTTTTGACCTTTTGGGAGTTCTTCGAGCCCTTTTTAGAGGCTGGCCATTCGGCCATGCCTAGATCATTTTGTTCTTATGTATTTTCAACGGTGGAGTTTCTACACCTCATAGATTAAGGTGAGGAGCTCTGTTGTTCCTCATGAATTAATGCAAGTACTATGGTTTTTTATTCAATTCACGCCTACTTCTTCTCCAAGATATACTCTTGTACTTAATTCAGTTAAGTCAGACTGAAGGGGTGACCCGTGACAATCACCCTCTATCTTCAGTACTCGCTTAGCCAAGATTCGCATGCCTGACAACCACAAAGCGGTCTACATGATGTTTAACGTAGTCATTAGACGACAGCCAGAGTATATTCTCTTGGGTCTCTAATCAACGATTCACATCATCTCTCCTGACAGCAGAGCATCTGAATCTGAGATTAGGATCTTCGTGGTATAGGCTAGAACAATGGACAGTATTCCTGAGATCCGGAAAGTCTAAACCTTGTCTGTGGTATTCTCAGTAGGATCTAGGAAGGGATGACTGTGAAAAGCTTTAAACTTGCAAATGTTGGGCACAGTGACAGTGTGCAAAAGGATCAACGGATCCTATTCCGACGCTAGCGAGAACTGACAGATGATTAGCCATGTGGTAGCTGCGCCTGGTATTTTTCATCCGAGTTGAGAAATCCAACAGTTGATTAGTCGTACAGAAACCGTAGAGGATGATTTTCATTGAGAGGATCCTATAGCTTGCCATGGAAGGGAGGACGCATGACTGGATGAAGACAATAGGAAAGCAGAGGTTCAGGAGTAACAAAGCATCTCCAAACGCTTATCTAAAATTCCCACCAATGAATTACATAAGTATTTCTATCTTATTTTTTGTTTTATTTAACTTTTAATTATCAACACCTCATAACCATTTGAATCCGCCTGACTGAGATTTACAAGATGACCATAGCTTGCTTCAAGCTGACAATCTCTGTGGGATCGACCCTTACTCACGTAAGGTATTACTTGGACAACCCAGTACACTTGCTGGTCAGCTATGCGGAGTTGTGAAAAGTGTGAATCTCAATTTTGTGCACCAAGTTTTTGGTGCCGTTGCCAGGGATTGTTCGAGTTTGGACAACTGACGGTTCATCCTGTTGCTTAGATTGGGTAATTTTTTTTTATGTTTGAGCTTTTTATTTTTATTTTCGAAAAATACAAAAAAAAAATTAATAAAATAATAAAAACCAAAAAAAATTTGTGTTTCTTGTTTAAGTCTTGTGTAAATTCTAAGTTTGGTGTCAATTGCATGTTTTCAAATTTTCTCAAGTTTTCGAAAAAAAATTCATGCATTGTGTTCTTCATTGATCTTTAAGTTGTTCTTGATGATTTTCCTTGTTCTGATTTTTAAATTCTCCTGTTTTGTGTCTTTTCCTGTTTTTCGTATGCATTTTCAAATCCATAGTGTCTAAACATTAAAAATTTCTAAGTTTGGTGTCTTGCTTATCTTTCTTTTCTTAAAAATTTTCAAAAATATGTCCTTGATGTTCATCATGATCTTCAAAGTGTTCTTGGTGTTCATCTTGACATTCAAAGTGTCCTTGCAGGCATTACATGTTTTGATCTTGCATTTTTATGTTTTATTTCATTTTGTTGTTTTTTCTCTCCCTTCATTAAAAATTCAAAAATAAAAAATATATATCTTTTCAAATAAATAATATAGAGAAATGAAGATTCAGAACATAAAACAGAAGAATCACAGAGAAAAAGAGCTCATGGCATAAAAACGCCAGTAACGAGGCACTTTGGGCGTTAAACACCAGAAAGGCTATCATTTTGGGCATTTAAAGTCAGCTAGGGTACCTGGCTAGGTGTTAAACGCCCAAAGAGGTAGCATTCTGGGCGTTAAACGCCAGAATAGATAGCATTCTGGGCGTTTAATGCCAGGATGAGACAAGGGAGGTGATTTTTTTTCCAATTCAAATTTTTTTAAATTTTCATGTTTTAATTCATAATTTTAAAATCTTATATTTCCACATTTTCAAAAATCTTTGCTAACAATTAATGATTTGATTCAAAAATTGCAAGTTTGTTACTTTCTTGTTAAGAAAGGTTCAAGCTTTAAATTCTAGAATCATATCTTTTAGTTTCTTGTTAGTCAAGTCATCAATTTTAAAATCAAATCTTTTTCAATCAAATCTTTTTCAATCAAATCTTTTTCCATCATATCTTTTCAATCATATCTTTTTAAAATAATATATTTTTCAATCATATCTTTTTCAATCATATCTTTTTCAATCATATGCTTTTAAATTTTGATTTCAAAATCTTTTTTCTAACTTCTTATCTTTTCAAAATTATTTTCAAATCTTTTTCAACTAATTATTATTTCTTATGTTTTTCAAAACCACCTAACCACTTCAACTTCCAATTTTCGAAAATTACTAACCATTTTTTCAAAAATCTTTTTAATTAACTAATTATTTTAGTTTTACTTTTTGAAAAACTCTCTCTCTCATCTCTTTCTATTTATTTGCTAACACTTCTTTTCTACTTATAATTCGAACCCTCTCTCCCTCTGTGTTCGAATTCTTCTTATTCTTTCTCTACCTTATTCCTCTATTCTTCTTTTTCTGCTGACACATCAAGGAATCTCTATACTGTGACATAGAGGATTCCACTACTCCCTCTGTTCTCTTATTTTTCATATGAGCAGAAACAGGGATAAAGACATTTTTGTTGAAGCTGATCCTGAATCTGAAAGGACTCTGAAGAGGGAGCTAAGAGAAGCTAAAGCACAACACTCCGGAGAGAACCTCTCAGAGAATTTCAAAAAAGAAGTAGACATGGCAGCCGAACCCAACAACACTGCTAGAAATGCAAGGAAGATGCTTGGTGACTATACTACAGCAACTTCCAACTTCTATGGAAGAAGCATCTCTGTTCCTACCATTGGAGCAAACAACTTTGAGCTTAAGCCTCAATTAGTTTCTCTGATGTAGTAGAATTACAAGTTTCATGGACTTCCATCTGAAGATCCTCATCAGTTCTTAGCTGAATTCTTGCAGATCTGTGATACTGTTAAGACCAATGGGGTTGATCCCGAGGTCTACAAACTTATGATTTTCCCTATTTGCTGTAGGAGACAGAGCTAGAACATGGTTGGACTCACAACCTAGAGAAAGCCTGAACTCTTGGGACAAGTTGGTCAATGCTTTCTTGACCAAATTTTTTCTACCTCAAAAGATGAGCAAGCTTAGAGTAGAAGTCCAAACCTTCAAAAGAAGGAAGGTGAATCCCTCTATGAAGCTTGGGAAAGATATAAGAAATTAACCAAAAGGTGTCTTTCTGACATGCTTCCAAAATGGAGCATCATATTTATATTCTATGATGGTCTGTCTGAGTTATCCAAGATGTCATTGGACCATTCTGGTGGTGGATCTCTTCATCTGAAAACCCCTGCAGAAGCCCAAGAACTCATTGAGATGGTTGTAAATAACCAATTCATATATACTTCTGAGAGAAATACTGTGAATAATGGGATGACTCAGAAGAAAGGAGTTCTTGAGATCGATACTCTGAATGCCATATTGGCTCAAAACAAAATATTGACTCAGTAAGTCAATATAATTTATCAGAGTCTGTCTGGATTGCAAGCTGTATCTGGCAGTACTAAGGAAGCCTCCTCTGAAGGAGAAGCTTATGGAAACACCTATAATCCTTCATGGAGAAATCATCCAAATTTCTCATGGAAGGATCAACAGAAGCCTCAACAAGGCTTTAATAATAATAATGGTGGGAGAAATAGGTTTGGCAATAGCAAGCCCTTTCTATCATCCTCTCAGCAACAGATAGAGAATTCTGAACAGAGCCCCTCTGGCTTAGCAAACATAGTCTCTGATTTATCTAAGGCCACTCTCAGTTTCATGAATGAAACAAGGTCCTCCATCAGAAATTGGGAGGCACAAGTGGGTCAGCTGAGTAAAAGAGTTACTGAAACTCATCCTAGTACTCTCTCAAGCAATACAGAAGAGAATCCCAAAAGAGAGTCCAAGGCCATAACCATATCCAAAGTGGCTGAACGTGGAGAGAGTGAAAAGGTAGTGATTCCCAGTGAGGAAGACTTCAAGGGACGTCCACTGACCAATAAAGAGTTCCCTATTGAGGAACCAAAGGAATCTGAGGTTCATACAGAGACCATAGAGATTCCACTGAACTTACTGTTGCCATATGGTGGACGAAATTGTGATCCATGTTCTAACTATTTTGAATGAAGTCATTATTATGGCACTGGTTGAATCCACAACTCCGTTCAACTAACCAGCAAGTGTACTGGGTCGTCCAAGTAATAAACCTTACGTGAGTAAGGGTCGATCCCACAGAGATTGTTGGTATGAAGCAAGCTATGGTCACCTTGTAAATCTCAGTTAGGCAGATTAAATTGTTTATGGGTTCGAAAATTAATAATAAACAGAAAATAAAAAGGGATAGAATACTTATGCATATTCATTGGTGGGAATTTCAGACAAGCGAATGGAGATACTGCATGCTCAAGGACGCCTGTTATTCTCCTGCTTCAACTCAATCCTTCTTAATCCTTTCCATGGCAAGCTGTTTATAGGGGTTCACCGTTCGACGATGGCTACTTTCAATCCTCTCGGGAAAATGGTCCTCTGCGGCTGTCACTCGCATGGCTAATCGTCTGGAGGCATCACCTGGCCGAAGGCTACATCCCATCCTCGCAGTGAAAACTACGCTCACGCGCTCTGTCACAGCACGGCTAATCACTGGTTGGTTCCCGCGCCTACTGGAGTAGAATCCCTTGATTCTTTTGCGTTTGTCACTAACGCCCAGCACTTGCAAGTTTGAAGTACGTCACAGTCATTCATTACCGGAATCCTACTCGGAATACCACAGACAAGGTGAGACTTTCCGGATTCCCAGGATCCTACTCGGAATACCACAGACAAGGTGAGACTTTCCGGATCCTCATAAATGCCGCCATCTATCTAGCTTATACCACGAAGATTCTGTTGGGGAATCTAAGAGATACACATTCAAGCTCTGTTGCATGTAGAACGGAAGTGGTTGTCAATCACGTGCGTTCATAAGTGAGAATGATAACGAGGGTTATATAATCATCACATTCATCATGTTCTTGGGTACGAATGAATATCTTGGAATAAGAATAAGAGAGATTTGAATAAAAGAAAATAGAATTGCATTAATACTTGAGGTACAGCAGAGCTCCACACCCTTAATCTATGGTGTGTAGAAACTCCACCGTTGAAAATACATAAGTAAAAGGTTCAGGCATGGCCGAGAGGCCAGCCCCCAAAACGTGATCACTAGATTCAAAATACAATCCAGGATGATAATATGATAGTAAAAAGTTCTATTTATAATAAACTAGCTCCTAGGGTTTACATGAGTAAGTAATTGATGCATAAATCCACTTCCGGGGCCCACTTGGTGTATGCTTGGGCTGAGCTTGATCAATCCACGAGCTGAGGCTCCTCTTGGAGTTGAACTCCGAGTTATGACGTGTTTTGGGCGTTCAACTCCGGATCATGACGTTTTTCTGGCGTTTAACTCCAGACAGCAGCATGTACTTGGCGTTCAACGCCAAGTTACGTCGTCAATTTCCGAATAAAGTATGGACTATTATATATTGCTGGAAAGCTCTGGATGTCGACTTTCCAACGCCGTTGAGAGCGCGCCAATCGGAGTTCTGTAGCTCTAGAAAATCCATTTTGAGTGCAGGGAGGTCAGATTCCAACAGCATCAGCAATCCTTTTTGTCAGCCTTTTTCGGAGTTTTGCTCAAGTCCCTCAATTTCAGCCAGAAATTACCTGAAATCACAGAAAAACACACAAACTCCTAGTAAAGTCCAGAAATGTGAATTTAACATAAAAACTAATGAAAACATCCCTAAAAGTAGCTTGAACTTACTAAAAACTACCTAAAAACAATGCCAAAAAGCGTATAAATTATCCGCTCATCACAACACCAAACTTAAATTGTTGCTTGTCCCCAAGAAACTGAAAATCAAATAGGATAAAAAGAAGAGAATATACTATAAATTCCAGAATATCAATGAATATTAATTATAATTAGATGAGCGGGACTTGTAGCTTTTTGCTTCTGAACAGTTTTGGCATCTCACTTTTTCCTTTGAAGTTTAGAATGATTGGCTTCTCTAGGAACTTAGAATTTCGGATAGTATTATTGACTTTCCTAGTTAAGCATGTTGATTCTTGAACACAGCTACTTATGAGTCTTGGCCGTGGCCCTAAGCACTTTGTTTTCCAGTATTACCACCGGATACATAAATGCCACAGACACATAACTGGGTGAACCTTTTCAGATTGTGACTTAGCTTTGCTAAAGTCCCCAGTTAGTGGTGTCCAGAGCTCTTAAGCACACTCTTTTGCCTTGGATCACGACTTTAACCACTTAGTCTCAAGCTTTTTACTTGGACCTTCATGACACAAGCACATGGTTAGGGACAGCTTGATTTAGCCGCTTAGGCCTGGATTTTATTTCCTTGGGCCCTCCTATCCATTGATGCTCAAAGCCTTGGATCCTTTTTACCCTTGCCTTTTGGTTTTAAGGGCTATTGGCTTTTTCTACTGCTCCTTCTTTTTCTATATACTCTTTTTTTTTCGAATGCTTCTTCTTTTTCACTGCTTTTTCTTGCTTCAAGAATCAATTTCATGATTTTTCAGATCATCAATAACATTTCTCTTTGTTCATCATTCTTTCAAGAGCCAACAATTTTAACATTCATAAACAACAAGATCAAAAGACATATGCACTGTTCAAGCATTCATTCAGAAAACAAAAAGTATTGTCACCACATCAATATAATTAAACTAAATTCAAGAGCTATTTTCGAAATTTATGTACTTCTTGTTCTTTTGAATTAAAACATTTTTCTTTTAAGAGAAGTGAAGGATTAATGGATTTTATTCATAGCTTTAAGGCATGGTTACATACTAATGATCATGAAATAAAGACACAAAACATAGATAAACATAATACTAAAAACCGAAAACAGAAAGGAATAAAGAACAAGGAATGAATCCACCTCTAGTGGCGTCTTCTTCTTGAAGGACCAATGATGTTCTTTAGCTCTTCTATGTCCCTTCCTTGCCTTTGTTGCTCCTCCCTCATTGCTCTTTGATCTTCTCTTATTTCTTGGAGAATGATGGAGTGCTCATGATGTTCCACCCTTAATTATTCCACATTGTGGCTTAAATCTTCTAAGGAGGTGTTGAGTTGCTCCCAATAGTTTTTTGGAGGAAAGTGCATCCCTTGAGGCATCTCAGGGATTTCTTGATGATGCACTTCTTGAGGACCGTGAGGGGCTTCTCTTGCTTGCTCCATCCTTTTCTTGGTGATGGGCTTGTCTTCTTCAATGGAGACATCTCCTTCTATGATAACTCCAGCTGAGTAACATAGATGGCAAATAAGGTGAGGAAAAGCTAGCCGTGCCATAGGTGAGGGCTTGTCGGCTATTTTGTAGATTTCATTGGAGATGACCTCATGAACTTCTACTTCCTCTCCAATCATGATGCTATGAATCATGATGGCCCGATCCACAGTAACTTCAGATCGGTTGCTAGTAGGGATAATGGAGTGTTGAATGAACTCCAACCATCCTCTAGCTATAGGCTTGAGGTCCAATCTTCTTAGTTGAACTGGCTTGCCTTTGGAGTCTCTCTTCCATTGAGCTCCTTCCACACAAATGTCCATAAGGACTTGGTCCAACCTTTGATCAAAGTTGACCCTTCTAGTGTAGGGGCGTTCATCACCTTGCATCATAGGCAAGTGGAATGCCAACCTTACATTTTCCGGACTAAAATCCAAGTATTTCCCCTAACCATTGTGAGATAATTCTTTGGACTTGGGTTCATACCTTGGTCATGGTTCCTAGTGATCCATGCATTGGCATAGAACTCTTGAACCATTAAGATTCCGACTTGTTGCATGGGGTTGGTTAAGACTTCCCAACCTCTTCTTTGAACTTCATGTCGGATCTCCAGATGCTCATTCTTCTTGAGCTTGAAAGGGACCTCAGGGATCACCTTCTTCTTTGCCACAACATCATAGAAGTGGTCTTGATGGCTCTTGGAGATGAATCTTTCCATCTCCCATGACTCGGAGGTGGAAGCTTTTGTCTTCCCTTTTCCTTTTCTAGAGGATACTCCGGCCTTAGGTGCCATTGGTAATAAAAAAAAGCTTATGCTTTTACCACACCAAACTTAAAATGTTGCTCGCCTTCGAGCAATAAAAAAAAGAAGAGAAGAAGAAGAAGAAGAAAATATGGTAGAGAGGGAGAGAGGTAGTTTCGGCTTTAGGTGAAGAAGGAGGGGTTGTGTTGTGTGAAAATGAAGTAGAATGGAAGGGTATTTATAGGGAAAGGGGGGAAGGTAGGTTCGGCCATTTGGGTGGGAATGGGAGGGAAATTGGTTTGAATTTTTGAAGGTAGGTGGGGTTTATGGGGAAGGGTGGGTGGATGTGAGTGGTGAATGGGGTAATTGGGAAGAGGAGTTGAGGTGATTAGTGAAAGGTGTTGGGAAGTGTGACATGGGGAAGAGTGATTTTAGATTAGGAGAGTGTGATTAGGATTAAAAGGTAAGGTGGGAATATGTTAGGTGGGGATCCTGTGGGGTCCACAGATCCTGAGGTGATCCTGTGGGGTCCACAGATCCTGAGGTGTCAAGGAATTCCATCCCTGCACCAAAATAGGCATGTAAAATTCCTTCGTGCAGCACTCTGGCGTTTAAACGCCCATTGGTGCACATTCTGGGCGTTCAACGCCCATGTAAAGCATGTTTCTGGCGTTGAACGCCAGTTCCATGCTTGTTACTGGCGTTCAGCGCCAGTTTTTCCTCTCTGGGCACATTCCTGGCGTTCAGCGCCAGGATGTTGCTTGTTTCTGGCGTTCAGCGCCAGAATGGTGCTCTGTTCTGGCGTTGAACGCCAGCCAGATGCATCTTACTGGCGTTGAACGCTAGCCCGTGCGTCCTCCAGGGTGAAAAATTTTTTTTCTTCTGTTTTTGACTCTGTTTTTGATTTTTTTGATTTTTTTTGTGACTCCTCATGATCATGTACCTAATAAAACACAAAATAACAATAAAATAGAATAAAATAAGAATTAGATAAAATTGGGTTGCCTCTCCAACAAGCGCTTGCTTTAATGTCAATAGCTTGACAGTGGCTCTCATGGAGCCACAAGGTGATCAGGTCAATGTTGTATAATTGTCCACACCAAACTTAGAGTTTGGATATGGGATCTTAACACCGAACTTAGAGTTTGGTTGTGGCCTCACAACACCAAACTTAGAGTTTGACAGTGTGGGCTCTTCTTGACTCTGAACTGAGAGAAGCTCTTCATGCTTACTCTCTTCTGTCACAGGGGGATGGCCATGTGCCTTAAACACAAGGTAGTCCCCATTCAATTGAAGGACTAACTCGCCTCTGTTGACATCTATCACAGCTCCTGCTGTGGCTAGGAAAGGTCTTCCAAGGATGATGCAATCATCCTCTTCCTTCTTAGTGTCTAAGATTATGAAATCAGCAGGGATGTAAAGGCCTTTAACCTTTACTAGCACGTCCTCTACTATTCCATAGGCTTGTCTCAATGACTTGTTAGCCAGTTGTAATGAGAACAAGGCAGGTTGTACCTCAATGATCCCCAGCTTCTCCATTACAGAGAGTGGCATTAGATTTATCCCTGACCCCAGGTCACACAAAGCTTTTTCAAAGATCATGGTGCCTATGGTACAAGGTATTAAGAACTTGCCAGGATCTTGTTTCTTTTGAGGTAGAATTTTCTGAATCCAAGTATCCAGTTCATTAATGAGTAAGGGAGGTTCACTTTCCCAAGTCTCATTACCAAACAACTTGGCATTCAGCTTCATGATAGCTCCTAAATATTGAGCAACTTGCTCTCCAGTTACATCTTCATCCTCTTCTGAGGAAGAATAGTCTTCAGAGCTCATGAATGGCAGGAGGAGATTTAATGGAATCTCTATGGTCTCTGTATGAGCCTCAGATTCCTTTGGATCCTCAATAGGAAACTCCTTCTTGCTTGAGGGACGTCCCAGGAGGTCTTTCTCACTAGGATTTTCGTCCTCCTCCTCCCTTGTGCATTCGGCCATATTGACTATGTCAATGGCCTTGCACTCTCCTTTTGGATTCTCTTCTGTATTGCTTCGGAGAATACTGGGAGGATTTTCAATGACTTTCTTACTCAGCTGGCCCACTTGTGCCTCCAAATTTCTAATGGAGGATCTTGTTTCATTCATAAAACTAAAAGTGGCTTTTGACAGATTAGAGACTACATTGGCTAAATTAGAAGTATTTTGTTCAGAATTCTTTGTCTGTTGCTGAGAAGATGATGGATATGGTTTGCTATTGCCCAGCCTGTTTCGTCCACTATTGTTAAAACCTTGTTGAGGTTTTTGTTGATCCTTCCATGAGAAATTTGGATGATTTCTCCATGATGAGTTATAGGTGTTTCCATAAGGTTCACCCATGTAATTAACCTCTGCCATGGCAGGGTTCTCAGGATCATAAGCTTCTTTAGAAGCTGCCTCTCTAGTACTGTTGGATGCATGTTGCAATCCATTCAGATTTTGAGAGATCATGTTGACCAGTTGAGTCAACACTTTGTTCTGAGCCAATATGGCATTCAGAGTATCAATTTCAAGAACTCATTTCTTTTGAGGTATCCCATTGTTCACAGAATTCCTCTCAGAAGTGTACATGAACTGGTTATTTGCAACCATGTCAATGAGTTCTTGAGCCTCTTCAGGTGTTTTCTTCAGGTGAATAGATCCACCTACAGAATGGTCCAATGACATTTTCGAAAATTTAGAGAGACCATAATAGAATATATCTAATATGGTCCATTCTGAAAACATGTTAGATGGACATCTTTTGGTCAGCTGCTTGTATCTTTCCCAAGCTTCATAGAGGGATTCACCATCTTTTTGTTTGAAGGTTTGAACATCCACTCTCAGCTTGCTCAGCTTTTGAGGAGGAAAAAACTTATCCAAGAAGGCAGTGACCAGCTTATCCCATGAGTCCAGGCTATCCTTGGGTTGTGAATCCAACCATATTCTAGCTCTGTCTCTTACAGCAAAAGGGAAAAGCATGAGTCTGTAGACTTCAGGATCAACTCCATTCGTCTTTACAGTCTCACAGATCTGCAAGAACTCAGTTAAGAACTGATAGGGATCTTCAGATGGAAGTCCATAAAACTTGCAGTTTTGTTGCATTAATGCAACTAGCTGAGGTTTCAGCTCAAAGTTATTGGCTCCAATGGCAGGAATGGAGATGCTTCTTCCATCAAACTTGGACGTTGGCTTTGTGAAGTCACCAAGCATTCTCCTTGCATTATTATTATTTTCGGCTGCCATCTCCTTCTCTTGTTGGAAAATTTCTGAAAGGTTACCTTTAGAATAATTTAATTTAGCTTCTCTTAATTTCCTCTTCAGAGTCCTTTCAGGTTCTGGATCAATTTCAACAATAGTGCCCTTTTCCCTGTTCCTGCTCATATGAAAGAGAAGAAAACAAGAAAAGAAAGAGGAATCCTCTATGTCACAGTATAGAGATTCCTTTATGTTAGTAGAAGAAGAAGGGGATAAAAGAATGAAGAAGGATGGATTCGGATTTTTGGATGAAAAGAGGTGAAGAGAAGTGTTAGTAATTAAATAATTAAATAGAATAAGAGAAGAGAGGGGAGAAATTTCGAAAATAATTTTGAAAAGGGGTTAGTGATTTTCGAAAATTAGAGATAAATGTAATTGAAATTAAAATTTGAACCAATTAATTAGTTAAAAAGAATTTTTGAAAAGAGAGAGATATTTTTCGAAAATAGAAGAGGGAGAAGTAGTTAGGTGGTTTTGAAAAAGATAAGAAACAAACAAAAAGTTAGTTAGTTGATTGAAAAAGATTTGAAATCAAAATTTGAAAAAGATAAAAAGATAATAAGTTAGATAAGATTTTTTTTTTTTGAAATCAAATTTTGAAAAAGATAAAATTTTGAGAAGGATAAGATAAAAATTTGAAGAAAAAGATATTTTGAAAAAGATTTAATTTTTTTTTAAAATGACTTAACTAACAAGAAACTACAAGATAAGATTCTAGAATTTAAAGATTGAACCTTTCTTAACAAGAAAGTAACAAACTTCAAATTTTTGAATCAATCACATTAATTGTTAGTGTAATTTCAAAAATTAGATGTAAAAATAAGAAAAAGATTTTGAAAATAATTTGAAAAATATTTTTAAATTTTCGAAAAATAGAGAAAATAAAAAAGATATGATTTTTGAAAAAGATTTTAAAAATATAAGATTTTTAAAATTGAAATTTTGACTTGACTTGTAAGAAACAACTAATTTTAAAAAAATTTTGACCAAGTCAACCCAAAATTTCGAAAATTTGGAGGGAAACAAGGAAAAGATATATTTTTTTTTTGAATTTTTAATTATGAGAGAGAAAAACAACAAAAATACTCAATGCATGAAATTTTTAGATCAAAACAATGAATGCATGCAAGAATGCTATGAATGTCAAGATGAACACCAAGAACACTTTGAAGATCATGATGAACATCAAGAACATAATTTTTTAAAAAAAAATTTTTGATGCAAAGAAAATATGCAAGACACCAAACTTAGAAATTTTTAATGCTTGGAAAATATGAATGCAAGGATGCACATGAAAAACAAGAAAAGACACAAAACAAGAAAACATCAAGATCAACCAAGAAGACTTATCAAGAACAACTTGAAAATCATGAAGAACACTTTGAATGCATGGAATTTTCGAAAAAATGCAAGAAAAATTTTTAAAGCATGCAATTGACACCAAACGTAAAAATTGACTCAAGACTCAAACAAGAAACACAAAATTTTTTTGATTTTTATGATTTTCTTATTTTTTGGATTTTTATTAATTTTTTTGCGAAAATAATATTTGGAAAAACGAAAAATAAAAGAAAAATTTTGAAAAAGATTTTTGAAAAGAAAATTACCTAATCTGAGCAACAAGATGAACCGTCAGTTGTCCATACTCGAACAATCCCCGGCAGCGGTGCCAAAAACTTGGTGGACGAAATTGTGATCCATGTTCTAACTATTTTGAATGAAGTCATTATTATGGCACTGGTTGAATCCACAACTCCGTTCAACTAACCAGCAAGTGTACTGGGTCGTCCAAGTAATAAACCTTACGTGAGTAAGGGTCGATCCCACAGAGATTGTTGGTATGAAGTAAGCTATGGTCACCTTGTAAATCTCAGTTAGGCAGATTAAATTGTTTATGGGTTCGAAAATTAATAATAAACAGAAAATAAAAAGGGATAGAATACTTATGCAGATTCATTGGTGGGAATTTCAGACAAGCGAATAGAGATACTGCATGCTCAAGGACGCCTGTTATTCTCCTGCTTCAACTCAATCCTTCTTAATCCTTTCCATGGCAAGCTGTTTATAGGGGTTCACCGTTTGACGATGGCTACTTTCAATCCTCTCGGGAAAATGGTCCTCTGCGGCTGTCACTCGCATGGCTAATCGTCTGGAGGCATCACCTGGCCGAAGGCTACATCCCATCCTCGCAGTGAAAACTACGCTCACGCGCTCTGTCACAGCACGGCTAATCACTGGTTGGTTCCCGCGCCTACTGGAGTAGAATCCCTTGATTCTTTTGCGTTTGTCACTAACGCCCAGCACTTGCAAGTTTGAAGTACGTCACAGTCATTCATTACCGGAATCCTACTCGGAATACCACAGACAAGGTGAGACTTTCCGGATTCCCAGGATCCTACTCGGAATACCACAGACAAGGTGAGACTTTTCGGATCCTCATAAATGCCGCCATCTATCTAGCTTATACCACGAAGATTCTGTTGTGGAATCTAAGAGATACACATTCAAGCTCTGTTGCATGTAGAACGGAAGTGGTTGTTAATCACGTGCGTTCATAAGTGAGAATGATAATGAGGGTTATATAATCATCACATTCATCATGTTCTTGGGTACGAATGAATATCTTGGAATAAGAATAAGAGAGATTTGAATAAAAGAAAATAGAATTGCATTAATACTTGAGGTACAGCAGAGCTCCACACCCTTAATCTATGGTGTGCAGAAACTTGATGCAAGTGCATATTTGTTATATTAGCTAGTTAGTTTAGTTGGTTTTAGCTTAATTTCACTCAATTTCTCTAAATAAACAAGTCCTTTTATGAGTTTTGTCTTCATGCATAAGAATACCAAGGAACATGTTGATTCTAGCCAAATTCATGCAAATGATTTAAGGAATACATACATGAATGAGTATGAATGAATCCCATGAAATTTATTGCATGAATTGGTAAGACTTTGAAGCTATTTCCTTTGATGATGATAGGTGATGAAACAAGAAAGCATGGAAGCAAGAAGGAGGCAAGCTGGGCAAGGAGAAGAGAAGTACATGTTGGCGTTGCCAACTTGGTGGAAGGCTGCGTTGTTGGGGGCAACGCCAGGCAGCCTTGGAAGAGAAGTTGGCATTGCCAACTTGGTGAAAGGCTGCGTTGTTGGAGGCAACGCCAGGCAGCCTTGGAAGAGAAGTTGGCGTTGCCAACTTGGTGAAAGGCTGCGTTGTTGGAGGCAACGCCAGGCAGCCCTGGAGAAGAGAAGTTGGCGTTGCCAACTTGAAGAAAAGGGTGCGTGTTTGGAGGCAACGCCAGGCAGCCCTGGAGAAGCAAATGTTGGCGTTGCTAACTTGAAGAAAATGGTGCGTGTTTGAAGGCAACGCCCAGGCAAGCAAAGAGCTGAGCCAAGGAGACCTCGAGGGCGTTGCCAACGTGGGAATGAAGAGGCGTTGTTCAAGGCAACGCTAAGCTAGAAGAATTTGCCCAGCCAAGAAGCTCGAGCACGTTGCCAACGTGCTACTTCATTGGCGTGTCTCAAGGCAACGCACATGAGTGAGCTTGGCCCAAGAGGAGCTCGAGGGCGTTGCCAACGCCAAGAACCATAGGCGTTATTCAAGGCAACGCCAAGCAACAAGAATGAAGCCTTGAAGAGGAGCTCGAGGGCGTTGCCAACGCCAAGAACCATAGGCGTTATTCAAGGCAACGCCAAGCAACTTTGGCACCATAGGAAACAACCTCGAGCACGTTGCCAACGCCACTATCATTGGCGTGTTCCTTGGCAACGCCAGAAATGGTTGCTTGGCTAGGCACCAAGTCTTGGGTGCCAACCAAGTTGCCAACGCCAGGAAGCTTTGCCAACCACGTTGCCAACGCCAGGAAGCCTTGCCAATCAAGTTGCCAACGCCAGGAAGCCTTGCCAACCAAGTTGCCAACGCCAAGCTATGTAGGCGTGTTCAATGGCAACGTGGGAAGCAATGTTTAGAGCCTTGAAGAAGCATCGAGCACGTTGCCAACTCAAGAAAACATTGGCGTGTTTGGCAACAACGCCAGGAAGCTTTAGAATGGAGGTAGCACGTTGCCAACTTGGAATATAGGGGCGTTATCCACAACAACTCCAACAAGGCAGCCTGACCTTACCTTCTTCAATGGAAGATATCCTGAGCTACAGAGATCCAAATTGAATGCTTCCAGTTGCGTTGGAAAGCTAACATTCAGAGCTTTCCAACCATATATAATAGTCTATGGTGGAGCACAAAATTGAAGCCAAACCAGAGTCATCTTTAGACCCTAAAAACAAGAACATGAAGTGAAATTCAAGAAGGCTAGAGATGAGCCCTGGAGGGGGGGCACGAGCACGTTGCCAACGTGCTAGCAAGGGTGCGTTTTTGAAAACAACGCCAGCCTCATTTCCCTGCTGTGGGAGGCTAGGCACGGGCACGTTGCCAACTTGCTAGAATGGGTGCGTTTTTGGCAACAACTTGGCAGCTTGACCTTACCTTCTTTGAGGAAGTATAACATGAGCTAGGAAAGTCCAATTGAGGTGATTCCAGTGGCATTAGAAAATAGACATCAAGAGCTTTCCAATGATGTATAATAGTCCATATTGAAGCAGAAGGTTGACACTCAAATTCTGGGCTACATTTAGCATGAAAGTAGAGCCAAGAAGAGGAAAAGCAAGTTGTTAGCAACAACTTGGGCTAGCAACGCCCAAGTCTGAAGTTCACTCCCAGGAAATTGTGATGCACGTTGCCAACATGCATTAAGGCCAGCGTTATTGACAAAAACGCCAAACCATTGGGCCAGAAGCATGATGAATGAACTCTTCCTTTCCAAAGTCTAGCAACACTTCTTCCAATTGAGCCAAGAATTCAACAAAGAGGAAGCCCAAATTTCCAACCCAATTCAAGAATCTTTGAAAGAGTTTTGGGACTAGTATAAATAGAGATTGAGTTTGTACTTTGAGGGGACTTTTGACACTTAGAATTTTATACTCTTAGCACTTTATTTTGAGAACTCTTTTAGCACTTCCGGGAGGATACCCGGAGAGTAAATTTTTGGTTCTTCTTGGAACTTCTCTTCTTCATCTCTTGAGCTTTAAGCATTTCCTTATTCTTCTTCATCTTTCTTTGCATTTAGTTTAATCTTGGTTTATGGCAATTGTTGTTGAAATTGGAGCTATGACTCACTAAACCCCACTTTCATTAGGGGGAAGAGCTCTGCTTGTTGGAATGCATTGGTGAACTCATCTTTTCCTCCTCAATTCTAGTGGTTGATCTAAAGAGGGAACTCTTGTTCTTCAAAGATTCAACCACCATCGAGAGAGGGGTTAATCTATATGAATTATGTGGTGAATTTGAGGAAGGAGCCACATAATTCAGTTTAGAGTTCATCCTTTCATGATTTCTTTAATCAATACACCTTGGTTAGTATGTGAGATGTAACTCTCCTTGGTTTAGATTATGGGAGTTGTGTGGCTGGATTAGATTTGAGCTTCATCTCTTCTCATGAACAACTAGATCACGAGAGTGGCAATTGGTTATGTTGAGAGAAATTGAATCACCAAGAGATTGGGATTCAATTACCCACTTGCCATGGATCTATACCCATGATTGAGAAGGATTTGACTAACATCAATTCATGAAAACTTGCATCTCTGATCCCTAATGATCCTCTCTATCATTAATTCTCATTTCTTTTGCTCTTAGTGTTTGAATACCCATTGCCCAATTCCCTTCTACACTCTTGCAATTTATTATTCTTGTCATTTACATTCTGTTTCTTTATTTCTTGCTATTTACTCTTCTACTCTTTAGAATTCAGCACTCTATTTTCCTGCAATTTACTTTTGATGTCATTTAAGTTTCTTGCACTTTAAGTTTCCGTTATTTACCTTCACTTTATTTCTCTTCTCTAGTTCTTTACATTCTTTGCCATTTAAATTCTTGCAATCAGGTTCAAAAATCAAAAATGCTCATGAAATCAAAATTATGTTCGCTTGACTAAATTTACCATTTAACTAAAGTTGCTTAATCTACCAATCTCCGTGGGATCGACCTCACTCTTAGTGAGTTTTATTACTTGATACGACCCGGTATACTTGTCGGTTATACGTGAAATCTAATTTTTACGTATCAAGTTTTTGGCGCCGTTGCCATGGATTGATTAGATTGACAATGATTAAGTGAAAGGTGGTTTAGATTGAGCATTTTTTTTTAGTGTTTTTGTTAAGCCTACTAACTGTTTGATACTTTGTTTCACTAACCCCAATTCCACTCTAGTTTTAGAGTGTCTCACTTGTGATTTTGGTTTTGTTTGTGTATGTCAGGAACTAATAGACGTAATATTGAGGACGAGAGAACTCTTCGAAGGATAAGGAGAGCAGAAAGAGGAAAGGGAATAGTTGGTGAAGAGGAGTCAGAGGGAGAAGATCAAGTCATGGAGGATGAGATGCAAAATCCTCCTGGAGGGGTCAACAACAATGATGGACCACCTAGAAGGGTGTTATCTTCATATACTATCCCTGATCCAAGACATTGTGGGAGCAGTATTGCTACACCAAATGTTCATGCCCATAACTTTGAGTTGAAACCTCAGCTCATCACTTTGGTACAGAACAATTGCTCTTATGGAGGGGGACCTCTTGAAGACCCAAATCAACATCTGTCTGTTTTTCTGAGGATATGCAATACAGTGAAGACAAATGGAGTGCATCCAGATGTCTACAAGTTGTTACTATTTCCATTCTCTTTGAGGGACAAGGCCACTCAATGGCTAGAGTCATTCCCCAAGGAAAGCCTCAACAATTGGAACGATGTGATGGGCAGATTTCTAGCAAAGTTTTACCCACCTCAAAGAATCATCAAGTTGAAGACAGAGGTTCAAACTTTCAGGCAAATGGAAGGGGAGTCATTGTATGAAGCCTGGGAAAGATATAAGGCACTAATGAGAAGATGTCCCCCCGACATGTTTAGTGATTGGGTCAAACTCCAAAACTTCTATGAAGGTTTAAATTTAGAAGCAAGGAAAGGACTAGACTACTCATCAGGAGGATCACTCAACATGATGAAAACTGCTGAGGAAGCTCAAGACCTCATTGAGATTGTGGCGAACAACCAATATTATTACTCATCAGAGAGGCAGCATAATCCGACCCCAAAGAAAGGTGTAATGGAGCTTGAAGGTGTTGATACTATCTTGGCACAAAACAGGTTAATGCACCAACAAATCCAACAACAAATGGAGATGATAACAAAGAGAATGGATGGTTTGCAACTTGCAGCAGTGAACACAACAACTCAATCATCACTTGAATGGGGCCAAGGTGAAGGGACCACTGTTGAACAACCACAAGAACAAGTTCAATACATGCAGAATACTTCAAATTCTCAAGATGAATTTCATGGTGATACATACAACTCATCTTGGAGAAATCATCCCAATCTAAAGTGGGGTGAAAACCATTGGCAAAAGAACAACAACCACAATCACTCCCGCAACACAAATAACCAAAATCACCATGCCAACAACACTAACCAATATAGAAAAACACAAAACACATATCAACCACCTCATAATAATTCACAAACTCACCAAAATAACTTCTCTGCACCATCATCCAACTCACAAAATTACCACACTAATCCACCCAACAACTTCCAACAACAATCAACCCCCATCATACCCCCAATTGACCATCATGAAACTAGAATCTCAAGTCTTGAAGCAACCTTGCAAGCACTTGCTCAAACCACTCAAGCCTTAGCTAAGGGACACAAGGAACATGAGGTCATCATGAAGAATATTGAGAGACAAGTGGGACAATTAGCCAAACAAGCCGAGCGACCAACCAATGTTCTCCCAAGTGACACAATACCCAACCCAAGAGAAGAATGTAAGGCTCTGCGGTTAAGGAGTGGCAAGGTAGTTGGTGAAAGTTCGAATAAAGAAGCAACAAAACCCAAAGAGGAGATACAAGTGGAAAGGCAGGATGAGGAAAAGGATTCAACATCTAACAAAGGCAAAGAGGTTGTCAAGCCACAAGGCAAACCTCCCACTCAAGGAAGCAACCATGCTAGCAAGGAGAGTGTGAATCCACAACAAGAAAACAAGAATGAAGGAGTAAAAGCCTATGTACCCAAGCTTCCATACCCAACTAGGGTACATAAAGGAGCAAAGGACCAACAATTCCCAAGGTTCTTAGAAATCTTCAAGAAACTTGAAATCAACATCCCATTGGCAGAAGCTCTGGAACAGATGCCACTATATGCAAAGTTTCTTAAGGAATTGATCACCAAGAAGAGAAGTTGGCAAGAAAAAGAAACTGTGGTTCTCAATCAAGAGTGTAGTGCCATCATTCAAAAAGGGCTACCTCCAAAACTGAAAGATCCTGGCAGCTTCCTCATACCCTGCACGATTGGGAGCATGGCCGTTGACAAATCACTTTGTGACCTGGGAGCAAGCATTAACCTAATGCCCCTTACCATGATGAAGAAAATGATGATTGAAGAGCTTAAACCCACAAGGATGTCACTCCAACTTGCTGACAGATCCATCAAAATACCAAATGGAGTAGTTGAGAACCTCTTGGTGAAGGTGGGAAACTTCATATTCCCAGCTGATTTTGTGGTCCTAGACATGGATGAAGAGGGAAACAATTCAGTCATTCTTGGTAGACCCTTTTTGGCTACAGCTAGAACAATCATTGATGTGGAAAAAGGAGAGATGATTTTCAGAGTACATGATGAGCAAATGACCATAAATGTCTTCAAAGCAATGCAACACCCTATTGAGAAAGAAACTTGCATGAAGATTGATGTAGTAGACTCTTTGGTTGAAGAAGTGCTTGACACAAACCATCAAATGAAACAAGAGGAAGTCCATGACATCAAGGGACAAGAAGGGAACAAATTGGAAGCATCAAAGGAACCAAGTGAAGCTACGAAAGAAGAGGCACCACAACAAGAGTTAAAACCACTACCCCCTCATCTTAAATATGCATTCCTTGGTGAGAAGGACAGCTTCCCAGTGATCATCAATTCCACATTGAATGCAGAGGAAGAAGAAAAGCTCCTTGTGGTTTTGAAAGCTCACAAAGAGGCGTTGGGATGGACCATTGATGACTTGAAAGGCATAAGCCCTGCCATATGCATGCACAAGATACTTTTAGAGGAGAATTCCAAACCAGTGGTACAACCCCAAAGAAGATTGAATCCCACAATGAAAGAGGTTGTTCAAAAGGAAGTCCTGAAGTTGTGTAAAGCTGGGATCATCTACCCTATATCTGACAGCCCGTGGGTCAGTCCAGTGCAAGTAGTACCTAAGAAAGGGGGGATGACCGTCATTGTTAATGAGAAGAATGAGCTTATTCCAACATGAACAGTGACAGGGTGGAGAATGTGCATAGACTATAGGAGGCTGAATGATGCCACACGAAAAGATCACTTTCCTCTCCCTTTCATTGACCAGATGCTTGAAAGGTTGGCTGGCCATGCCTATTACTGTTTTCTTGATGGATATTCTGGGTATAACCAGATAGTGGTTGACCCCATGGATCAAGAGAATACCTCCTTTACTTGTCCCTTTGGAGTCTTTGCATACAGGAGAATGCCATTTGGACTGTGTAATTCTCCAACTACCTTTCAAAGATGCATGCTATCAATCTTCTCAGACATGGTAGAAAAATTTATTGAAGTATTCATGGATGATTTCTCTGTTTTTGGTGATTCCTTCAATACTTGCTTGCACCATCTAACCCTAGTCTTGAAAAGGTGCCAAGAAACAAATCTAGTTTTGAATTGGGAGAAATGCCATTTCATGGTACCCGAAGGCATTGTTCTTGGTCACAAAATTTCAAGAAAGGGTATAGAAGTTGACAAGGCAAAAGTAGAAATTATAGAAAAACTTCCTTTGCCAACTAGTGTGAAAGCCGTTAGAAGTTTCTTAGGACATGCTGGATTTTATAGGAGATTCATCAAAGATTTTTCCAAAATAGCAAAGCCACTAAGCAATTTGCTGGTGGTAGACAATCCTTTTATCTTTGATGATGAATGCAAACATGCTTTTGAAACTCTAAAGGCTAAGCTCACCACAGCACCAATCATCACACCCCCAAGTTGGGGACTACCTTTTGAACTCATGTGTGATGCTAGTAACCTTGCAATTGGTGCTGTGTTGGGGCAGAGGAAGGAAAAGAAGCTTCATGTTATCTACTATGCAAGTAAGGTATTGAATGAAGCTCAAAAAAACTACACCACAACAGAGAAAGAGCTACTAGCTGTGGTATATGCTTTTGATAAGTTTAGACAATATTTGATTGGATCTAAAGTCTTAGTGTATACTGACCATGCTGCTCTTAAGTATCTTATGTCAAAACAGAATGCCAAACCAAGGCTAATCAGATGGGTGCTACTCCTACAAGAGTTTGACATTGAGATAAAAGATAGAAAGGGCAATGAAAATCAAGTTGCTGATCACTTATCAAGGGTACCACAAGATGCATGCCAAGACAACCTTCCATCAATAAATGAAGAATTTCCAGATGAGCACCTCTTGCAAATTCAACATGTCCCTTGGTTTGCAGACATGGCCAACTACAAGGCGGGAAGAATCATTCCACAAGAGTACACAAAATAACAAGTTAAGAAGCTGTTGCATGAGGCTAGGTTCTTCTTCTGGGATGAACCATTCTTGTTCAAAAGATGCCCAGATGGAATGATAAGAAGATGTGTGTCAGAGGATGAGATGAAGAACATACTATGGCATTGTCACAACTCTAGTTATGGTGGTCATTTTGGAGCTGAAAGAACGGCTGCAAAAGTCCTTCAAAGTGGCTTCTACTGGCCCTCAATCTTCAAGGATGCTAGAGAGTTTGTGAGCCAGTGCAATGAATGTCAAAGAACAGGGGGTTTGTCAAAGAAAAATGAGATGCCTCAGAAGTTCATTTTAGAAGTGGAACTCTTTGATCTGTGGGGAATAGATTTCATGGGACCCTTCCCTCCATCTTACACATTCAAATACATTTTGGTAGCAGTAGAGTATGTCTCCAAATGGGTAGAAGCAATAGCCACCACCACATGTGATACCAACGTGGTCTTGCAATTCCTCAAGAAGAACATCTTCACTAGATTTGGAGTGCCCAAAGGACTCATAAGTGATGGGGGAAGCCACTTCTGCAACAAGCAACTAAACTCTCTACTCCATAAATATGGTGTTACTCACAAAGTTGCCACACCATATCACCCACAAACCAATGGGCAAGCTGAACTTGCCAACAGAGAGCTAAAAAGGATCTTGGAGAAAACTGTGGGAACAACAAGAAAAGATTGGGTTAGGAAGCTGGATGATGCACTTTGGGCATATAGGACAGCCTTCAAGACACCCATAGGAAACTCTCCATTTCAGCTGGTGTATGGAAAGGCATGCCACCTCCCTGTGGAGCTTGAACATAAGGCCTTTTGGGCCACCAAACTTCTGAACTTAGATGCTCAAGCAGCAGGAGAGAAGAGGTTGCTACAACTCAATGAACTTGAGGAGTTCAGATTGGAGGCATATGAAAATGCCAAAATATACAAAGAGAGAGCAAAGAGATGGCATGATAAGAGGATCTCTCAAAGAACATTCGAACCAGGCCAAAGGGTGTTGTTATTCAATTCGAGATTGAAGATTTTCCCTGGGAAGCTGAGGTCTAGATGGACTGGGTCATACACCATCATCAAAGTATCACCTCATGGCTATGTCGAATTACTTGATGAAGCCTCAAATCAAACCTTCACAGCTAATGGACATAGGGTGAAGCACTACTTTGGTGGCCCCTGGAGCAAGGAAGAGAGTGTGCAACTCTTAACATGAGCAAAGAAGCTGCAGTGTCAAGCTAAGGACAATAAACAAGCGCTTCATGGGAGGCAACCCATGCACAGGGAGTCTTTTATTTTCATACTTTAGTAACCAATAATGATTAAGTAGACTAGTACATGGTGTATGCAAAGCACTATGTTTGGTGTGGCCAATCTTGAAGTAATGGCAAAAGTGTGTTCTACAACACTTAGCCACAAACTAAGTTTGGTGTCCATACATACACGAAAATGCTAGGCTATGAAAGTACAGTCATCATTTTAGTTATATATATGAAAAAAAAAACGTGAAATAGCATATAATGTAGGTAAAATACTAAGTTTGATGTGGCTATCTTTGGAATTAATTCCATAGAACACTTAGTCACAAACTAAGTTTGGTGTCTTTACTTACATTACTAATGCTAGAAAAAATAGATTAGGGAATCAATTCATAAATTTTAATTTTAGTTTAGTCAATTTTGCATAGGAATATCATCATAAGTTGTTAGCTAGTAATGTCACTTTAAGAATCTCAAGCTTTTGGAATTTTGTTGCAGGAAAGAAAGAAAGAAGTGATGGGGAATCTTGGAGAGAGAGGTCACGGATACACAAGGAAGAGAAAGTCACATGAGTCTTGAACTTTGTGCATGGGAAAAACAACTCAACATGCATTGGGCACAAGGAAGCATGCTCCCCATGCTATGACCGAACCCTTAGAGCCATGCATAACACCACGGAACTCACTAGAATCATGCATCCCCACCAAAGTTCACTTTAAATACTTCAACCATATTCATCAAACCTCACTCTTCATCACTCATTCTTCTACCCCCATAACCTCATTTCACCACCCGAAATCACACTACACCCCCAACTCATTCCATATTTCCTATATTCTTGCCTTTGGCCTAATCTTTACCCAACAAAACTCATGAAGCACTACATCCCCTCACATAACCGAAACACTCCACCTCCCCTCACCATCATTTTCTAGCTTGCCTAAGTCACGTTGTTGTCATATATCTCTCCCATTCACAACCATTTTCCTTGTGCTTGAGGACAAGCATTCATCTAAGTTTGGTGTGGAAGATTCAACCCTTGCAAGTGAATTTCAATGGCCTCATCATCAAGGGATAGGAGAGGAGATGAAGGACAAGACACCTTTGATCAAAGAAGATTCAAATCCAAACACAACGAGCGTATCTTCAGCTGGATGTCAAGCAAAGATGTTGTTCCAGAGTTACCATTCAAGCTAAGAAAAGATGAGTACCCTGAAATACAAAAAATAATCAGAAAAAGGGGATGGGAGCTTCTCTGTGACCAACCTCAAGAAGTGAGCATGCTTCTCATCCATGAGTTCTACACTAATGTGATAAGAGAATATGATGATGAAGAACCATACATAAGTTATGTAAGAGGTGTGACTGTTGATTTTAGCCCGGACACCATCAACAGGGTGCTAAAAGTCAAGCCAAAACAGTTCAAACGAGCTAGCTATGAAGAAAGGGTTGAAAATGACCCAAGATATGTGGATGTGGTGAGTGACTTATGCAGAATAGGCACGGATTGGGTGTTGGATTCACATGGACAACCACTCAAACTTCGGAGAGGTGATCTCATACCTCAAGCAAAAGGATGGCATGACATAGTGAGGAGATCATTGATCTCCACTTCAAATAATTCTGAGGTAACGGTGAATAGAGCAATAATGATCCATTGTATAATGAAAGGAGGGGAAATCAATGTTGGAGACATTATAGCCAAGAACATCATTGACATAGCTCAAAAGGTCAAACAGGACAGCTGGCTAGGATATCCTAGTACTATTCTGCGCCTATGTGAAGAAGCTGGAGTGCCTCTGGAAGAATTTGAAGAAACTGATGTGGTCTCTGTTAGGAAACCTCTTACCCGAGAAAGGTTGGAGTTCATCACCACAACCCAATTGGAAAGGCAACCTTTAGCAAGAAGGAAGAAAAGGAAAGAAGCAAGACAAGAGGAGGAGCCTCAAGAAATGGAAGAACCCCATACTTTAAACATGAACCAACTCCAAGCCGCCTTGGAAGGAATTTCTGGGCAATATTCACAAATTCAAAGAAGCCAAGAGGAACAAGCTCAACAACAAAGGGACCTTTGGCAGTTGATGGACCAACAAAGAGGAGTTCAAGTTCAATGGATGAACCAACAAAATGAATACCAAGCACACATGATGAAACTACAACAAGAACAATATACCAAGATGCATGAAGCCATCAACAATTCAACTGTTGAATATGGAAAAGCCATGGAGAAAGTAATACAAGATCAAGCTCAACTAAGGAAAGAGTAAGCTCAGCAAAGGGAGCTTCTCCATAGGTTGGATGCTAGACATGATACATTTCACAAAGATTTCAATGAAAGCAGAATGTTCAGGGAAGCCAGGCATAAGGACAGACTTGACTATGATATATGCACCCAAGAAAAGCTCAGTTACCTCTGTTCCACACCCCCATTACTCAACCCACAAATTAAAACCTTTAATGAAGCTTGCAAGATATTTGAAGAGCAGGAACTTGCAAGGGTGAGATTTAATCAACAGAGGCTAAAGGAGACAATGATAAGCTCAGGAATTTGGCAAAGAGAAGAGGGGGATTCAACAACAACAAAACAACAAGGAGAGCTAAGAAGGAAAAAGAAAGAAGATCCAAAGGGGGATTCAACAACAAAACAACAATGAGAGTTGAGGAAGAAAAAGAAAGAAGATCCAAAGGGCAAAGGAAAGCAAGGAGAATCAAGCAAAGAAAAAGGGACATGAAGACTAAAGGTGGTGAAGTTCCTTTGTTTTTCTTTATGCTTTAATAAATAAAGAAGATGTATGTCTGAAATATGGTATACCTTCTAGGATGCATTTTCTTTTTGAAGCATTATCTTTTATAGTGCCCATTCCATGCATCACCACTCACAGAGTTGGAATGGTTGTTTGTCTTAAGTACTTTTACTTGTCAATGGAATAAAAGATGTAGTTTGAGCAAGAACAGAGAGAATCCTAGTTTAAAAAGAATCATGTTATCCCATGAGAAAAGTGCTAGCATACATGCATTTATTGTGAAAGAGTCAAGGCTCAATGAACTCAAAAGAATGCTTGCTTATACAAGACTAGTTCGGTTAAGGATCACAAAGACTTTATCAGTAATAGCACAAATAACCTTGACAATAAGGAAAACAGAAGACAAAGAATGAAAGGCTAGGCATCAATGACAAAGTTTGGATATGTGTCTGTGGTGATTGATGTTAGGAGACATACTTGGGCTAGTAAATCCGAGGGGTGCTTCATCACCCGATAACTTGAGTTAACTAACTCGGGATTATCGATTGAAAACTCACAATCAAGAGTAGCTCTATAACAGAACATTTAGCAACCCAAAGAGGTGCTGGACACCACTATCCAAACAAAAATTTCAATGTTATATGCCTGTGATTGAATGTGTTAAGGAGAGAGGCTTGAGTTAGTAAATCTTTAAGAGTGTCTCAACACTTAACAACTTGAACCAACTGGTTTGGGATTGTTGATTGAAAGCTTATGCTAAAGAGCCGCCTTAAGACAAGATTTCGAGCTTAATTGAAGAAAAAAAGGAAAGAAAAAAAAAGAAGCAAAAAAAAATGGTTCAAGGATCATGTGCTACGGTATAGAAAAAGGAAGTCTAGTGAAGTTAACCAATTTAGTATTGAAGCAAGCATTTTAATTGAAAAATTGAATAGCCATGTTCATCTACAATAAATCAAGGATCACACAAATGAGGATGACATGTTCAATGAAAAAATTCTTCTCTGGTAAAACATTCAAGTCTTACATCTTAGATTCTTGTGACAAAGTCCTTTATATTTTGCTTGAGGACAAGCAACACTTTAAGTTTGGTGTTGTGATGCAAGTGCATATTTGTTATATTAGCTAGTTAGTTTAGTTGGTTTTAGCTTAATTTCACTCAATTTCTCTAAATAAACAAGTCCTTTTATGAGTTTTGTCTTCATGCATAAGAATACCAAGGAACATGTTGATTCTAGCCAAATTCATGCAAATGATTTAAGGAATACATACATGAATGAGTATGAATGAATCCCATGAAATTTATTGCATGAATTGGTAAGACTTTGAAGCTATTTCCTTTGATGATGATAGGTGATGAAACAAGAAAGCATGGAAGCAAGAAGGAGGCAAGCTGGGCAAGGAGAAGAGAAGTACATGTTGGCGTTGCCAACTTGGTGGAAGGCTGCGTTGTTGGGGGCAACGCCAGGCAGCCTTGGAAGAGAAGTTGGCGTTGCCAACTTGGTGAAAGGCTGCGTTGTTGGAGGCAACGCCAGGCAGCCTTGGAAGAGAAGTTGGCGTTGCCAACTTGGTGAAAGGCTGCGTTGTTGGAGGCAACGCCAGGCAGCCCTGGAGAAGAGAAGTTGGCGTTGCCAACTTGAAGAAAAGGGTGCGTGTTTGGAGGAAACGCCAGGCAGCCCTGGAGAAGCAAATGTTGGCGTTGCTAACTTGAAGAAAATGGTGCGTGTTTGAAGGCAACGCCCAGGCAAGCAAAGAGCTGAGCCAAGGAGAGCTCGAGGGCGTTGCCAACGTGGGAATGAAGAGGCGTTGTTCAAGGCAACGCTAAGCTAGAAGAATTTGCCCAGCCAAGAAGCTCGAGCACGTTGCCAACGTGCTACTTCATTGGCGTGTCTCAAGGCAACGCACATGAGTGAGCTTGGCCCAAGAGGAGCTCGAGGGCGTTGCCAATGCCAAGAACCATAGGCGTTATTCAAGGCAACGCCAAGCAACAAGAATGAAGCCTTGAAGAGGAGCTCGAGGGCGTTGCCAACGCCAAGAACTATAGGCGTTATTCAAGGCAACGCCAAGCAACTTTGGCACCATAGGAAACAACCTCGAGCACGTTGCCAACGCCACTATCATTGGCGTGTTCCTTGGCAACGCCAGAAATGGTTGCTTGGCTAGGCACCAAGTCTTGGGTGCCAACCAAGTTGCCAACGCCAGGAAGCCTTGCCAACCACGTTGCCAACGCCAGGAAGCCTTGCCAATCAAGTTGCCAACGCCAGGAAGCCTTGCCAACCAAGTTGCCAACGCCAAGCTATGTAGGCGTGTTCAATGGCAACGTGGGAAGCAATGTTTAGAGCCTTGAAGAAGCATCGAGCACGTTGCCAACTCAAGAAAACATTGGCGTGTTTGGCAACAACGCCAGGAAGCTTTAGAATGGAGGTAGCACGTTGCCAACTTGGAATATAGGGGCGTTATCCACAACAACTCCAACAAGGCAGCCTGACCTTACCTTCTTCAATGGAAGATATCCTGAGCTACAGAGATCCAAATTGAATGCTTCCAGTTGCGTTGGAAAGCTAACATTCAGAGCTTTCCAACCATATATAATAGTCTATGGTGGAGCACAAAATTGAAGCCAAACCAGAGTCATCTTTAGACCCTAAAAACAAGAACATGAAGTGAAATTCAAGAAGGCTAGAGATGAGCCCTGGAGGGGGGGCACGAGCACGTTGCCAACGTGCTAGCAAGGGTGCGTTTTTGAAAACAACGCCAGCCTCATTTCCCTGCTGTGGGAGGCTAGGCACGGGCACGTTGCCAACTTGCTAGAATGGGTGCGTTTTTGGCAACAACTTGGCAGCTTGACCTTACCTTCTTTGAGGAAGTATAACATGAGCTAGGAAAGTCCAATTGAGGTGATTCCAGTGGCATTAGAAACTAGACATCAAGAGCTTTCCAATGATGTATAATAGTCCATATTGAAGCAGAAGGTTGACACTCAAATTCTGGGCTACATTTAGCATGAAAGTAGAGCCAAGAAGAGGAAAAGCAAGTTGTTAGCAACAACTTGGGCTAGCAACGCCCAAGTCTGAAGTTCACTCCCAGGAAATTGTGATGCACGTTGCCAACATGCATTAAGGCCAGCGTTATTGACAAAAACGCCAAACCATTGGGCCAGAAGCATGATGAATGAACTCTTCCTTTCCAAAGTCTAGCAACACTTCTTCCAATTGAGCCAAGAATTCAACAAAGAGGAAGCCCAAATTTCCAACCCAATTCAAGAATCTTTGAAAGAGTTTTGGGACTAGTATAAATAGAGATTGAGTTTGTACTTTGAGGGGACTTTGACACTTAGAATTTTATACTCTTAGCACTTTATTTTGAGAACTCTTTTAGCACTTCCGGGAGGATACCCGGAGAGTAAATTTTGGTTCTTCTTGGAACTTCTCTTCTTCATCTCTTGAGCTTTAAGCATTTCCTTATTCTTCTTCATCTTTCTTTGCATTTAGTTTAATCTTGGTTTATGGCAATTGTTGTTGAAATTGGAGCTATGACTCACTAAACCCCACTTTCATTAGGGGGAAGAGCTCTGCTTGTTGGAATGCATTGGTGAACTCATCTTTTCCTCCTCAATTCTAGTGGTTGATCTAAAGAGGGAACTCTTGTTCTTCAAAGATTCAACCACCATCGAGAGAGGGGTTAATCTATATGAATTATGTGGTGAATTTGAGGAAGGAGCCACATAATTCAGTTTAGAGTTCATCCTTTCATGATTTCTTTAATCAATACACCTTGGTTAGTATGTGAGATGTAACTCTCCTTGGTTGAGATTATGGGAGTTGTGTGGCTGGATTAGATTTGAGCTTCATCTCTTCTCATGAACAACTAGATCACGAGAGTGGCAATTGGTTATGTTGAGAGAAATTGAATCACCAAGAGATTGGGATTCAATTACCCACTTGCCATGGATCTATACCCTTGATTGAGAAGGATTTGACTAACATCAATTCATGAAAACTTGCATCTCTGATCCCTAATGATCCTCTCTATCATTAATTCTCATTTCTTTTGCTCTTAGTGTTTGAATACCCATTGCCCAATTCCCTTCTACACTCTTGCAATTTATTATTCTTGTCATTTACATTCTGTTTCTTTATTTCTTGCTATTTACTCTTCTACTCTTTAGAATTCAGCACTCTATTTTCCTGCAATTTACTTTTGATGTCATTTAAGTTTCTTGCACTTTAAGTTTCCGTTATTTACCTTCACTTTATTTCTCTTCTCTAGTTCTTTACATTCTTTGCCATTTAAATTCTTGCAATCAGGTTCAAAAATAAAAAATGCTCATGAAATCAAAATTATGTTCGCTTGACTAAATTTACCATTTAACTAAAGTTGCTTAATCTACCAATCTCCGTGGGATCGACCTCACTCTTAGTGAGTTTTATTACTTGATACGACCCGGTATACTTGCCGGTTATACGTGAAATCTAATTTTTACGTATCAAAACTCCACCGTTGAAAATACATAAGTAAAAGGTTCAGGCATGGCCGAGAGGCCAGCCCCCAAAACGTGATCACTAGATTCAAAATACAATCCAGGATGATAATATGATAGTAAAAAGTTCTATTTATAATAAACTAGCTCCTAGGGTTTACATGAGTAAGTAATTGATGCATAAATCCACTTCCGGGGCCCACTTGGTGTATGCTTGGGCTGAGCTTGATCAATCCACGAGCTGAGGCTCCTCTTGGAGTTGAACTCCGAGTTATGACGTGTTTTGGGCGTTCAACTCCGGATCATGACGTTTTTCTGGCGTTTAACTCCAGACAGCAGCATGTACTTGGGCATGGCATGCCACTTAGAATTCTGGGCATGGCATGCCAGTTCTAATGGCCAGAGAGGAGATTTTGATGCATCATTGAGGTGTGGCACGCCAGTTTTGGGCGTGGAACACAAGCTTCACAACATATGGGCCGTGGCACGCCAAAAGTGGGCGTGGCACGCTAGGCTACCTGACAGACTGACCTCTTCACCTTTAAATGAGCATAACTTGAGTTTCAGAGATCCAAATGAGTTGATTCTAAAGGCGTTGGAAAGCTAACATCCAGGGCTTTCCAACCATATATAATATATTATAGTGGACATTTATTTTGAGACCCAACCAACTCCATTATTTTAACGTTGCAAAGTGGGTCATACTCCAAAAGGCAAAATCAAGTGGGAGTGGCACTTGGAACCACACGCCAAATTCTTCCTGCAGCCCCCAACCTTCAACCAAGTCTACTGCAACTCTCATTCAAGCCACAATTGTCAACCAATCAAGGCCACAAGAAGCATCTAGAATAGTTTATTTTCATTTCATTGTAATTTGCTTTTAATTTCATTTAAGTTTGTAATTTAAGAGAGCCTATATAAAGGCCTTAGTTTCATAGAAATTAGAAAAATCTATTAGGCTGGACACATTTGGAGGAGTGAGTCTTCGGACCCTCCTTCCCACCATTGTCTTCTCCTTTTCCATTTTCTTACATGTAAGTATCTTAGTTATGAATTACTAACTCTTTCCATTGGGAAAGAGAGCTCTATTGTTCTTCAATGGATTGATTGTTTTTATTCCTCTTCTTCTATTAATCTCTCTTTGATTTACTAGAAAGGATTTCGTTCTTCATTCTAGCATTCAATTATTTTGGAAAAGAGATTGAATGTATTTGGGTTTTATGGGAACCTTGGGAGAGGAATCATAAAATCATGCTTGAAATCCTTTCTCACACTTTAGTAGGATATGTGTTTTAGTGTTTGGATATGGTGACATATAATCCTCCCTCTACTTGGACCTATGAGGATGTGTGGTTTAATCAGGGAACAAGCTTCATATCTTCTCATGAGCAATTAGACCAAGGAATTGGCTATTGATCAAAATTTGAGAGATTGAGTCACCAAGGAATTGGGGCTCAATCAATCATGATTGCCAAGAGGTCAATAAGTGCATGATTGAAGATGAGATGAAATCAATTAATCCGGAGAAAGTAATATCTCTTGATCCCAATGTTTATTTTATCTTTCTTTCTTTTATTTACTTTGTGGTTATTTATATTTTCTGCACTTTACATTTCCAGCACTTTACTTTCTTGTACTTTACTTTCCTTGCCATTTACTTTCTTGCACTTTATTGCTTTCTTTTACTTTCATGTCATTTACTTTTCTTGTTGCTTATCACACAAAATCGAATCGTCTAACTAGGATAATTAATCAACTATTGCTTGCTTAATCCAATTAATCTCTGTGGATACGATCCCACTCCATTGTGGGTTATTACTTGACGACAATTTGGTGCGCTTGCCAAAGAACGGATTCATTATATGTGGGTAGTGAATTCCGGTCATCAGTGGACCCGTTCTTTAATTTCATTGTTCTTATTTTTCTGTTTTTTGGTTTTTATGCTCTATGTTTTGTCTATATTTATGTCTTTATTGCATGATCATTAGTGTCTAGTGTCTATGTCTTAAAGCTATGAATGTCCCATGAATCCTTCACTTTTCTTAAATGAAAAATGTTTCTAAGTGCAAAAGAACAAGAAGTATATGTATTTCGAATTCTATCTTGAAATTAGTTTAATTATTTTGATGTGGTGGCAATACTTTTTGTTTTCTGAATGAATGATTGAACAGTGCATATTTTTTATAGTGAAGTTTATGAATGTTAAAATTGTTGGCTCTTGAAAGAGTAATCGAAAAAGAGAAATGTTATTGATAATCTAAAAAAATCATAAAATTGATTCTTGAAGCAAGAAAAAGCAGTGAAAAATACAAAGCTTGCGAAAAAAAATGGCAAAAAATAAAGAAAAAGAAAGAAAAAGAAAAAGCAAACAGAAAAAGCCAATAGCTCTTTAAACCAAAAGGCAAGAGCAAAAAGCCAGTAACCCTTTAAACTAAAAGGCAAGGGTAAAGAGGATCCAAAGCTTTGAGAATCATTGGATAGGAGGGCCCAAAGGAATAAAATCCTGGCCTAAGTGGCTAAATCAAGCTATCCCTAACCATGTGCTTGTGTCATGAAGGTCCAAGTGAAAAGCTTGGGACTGAGTGGTTAAAGTCGTGATCCAAAGCAAAAGAGTGTGCTTAAGAACTCTGGACACCTCTAACTGGGGACTCTAGCAAAGCTGAGTCACAATCTGAAAAGGTTCACCCAGTTATGTGTCTGTGGCATTTATGTATCCGGTGGTAATACTGGAAAACAAGATGCTTAAGGTCACGGCCAAGACTCATAAGTAGCTATGTTCAAGAATCAACATACTAAACTAGGAGAATCAATAACACTATCTGAATTCTGAGTTCCTATGGATGCCAATCATTCTAAACTTCAAAGGATAAAGTGAGATGCCAAAACTATTCAGAAGCAAAAAGCTACAAGTCCCGCTCATCTAATTAGAACTAAGCTTCATTAATATTTTGGGATTTATTGTATATGCTCTTCTTTTTATCTTATTTTGTTTTTAGTTGCTTGGGGACAAGCAACAATTTAAGTTCGGTGTTGTGATGAGCGGATAACTTATACGCTTTTTGGCATTGTTTTTAGGTAGTTTCTAGTATATGATAAACCACTATTTTATGGTTTATATTGCGCTAAATTGAGTGATTTTTCATCCATTATTCTCACGCTTATTCATAGAAATTGCCTGGTTTTACATTTGCCTTCCTAATCATGTACTATGATTGAAAACATGTTTCCTGGGCCTTTAAATTGCTAATATTAACCCTCTCTTATTACCATTCGATGTCATGATATGTGTCTTAAGTGATTACAGAGATTACAGGGCAGGAATGGCTTAGAGGAGGGAAAGGAAGCATGCAAAAGTGGAAGGAATAAAAGAAATTAAAGGAACTGCAAAGCTGTCAGCCCTGACCTCTTCACACTCAAACGGCCATAACCTAAGCTACAGAGGTCCAAATGAGGCGGTTCTAGTTGCGGTGGAAAGCTAACGTCTGGGGCTTCGCAATGATATATAATTTGCTATAGCTGCCTTGAAGCCAGGTGACGTGAACGCGTGGATCACGCGGACGCGTGACCTGGCCAAAACCCAATCCACGGGAACGCGTGGACAATGCTTCCGCGTGACTTTGCAGCGACCTGTACGTACCAGAAATTGCTTGGGGCAATTTTTGGGCTATTTTGACCTAGTTCTCGGCCCAAAAAACACATATTAGAGGCTATAAAGTGGGGGAATCCATCCATTCATGGAGAAGCTGATAAATCACAATTTTAGGTTTTAGATGTAGTTTTTAGAGAGAGAGGCTCTCTCCTCTCTCTTAGGTTTTAGGATTTAGAATTTCTTTTAGGATTAGGATTTCTACTTCTCAATTCCAGTTTCAATGTTCCTTTTATTTATTCTCTCAATTTGGTTTATGAACTCTTTATGTTTAGATTGATTTTCTATTTAATACAATTTGAGGTATTTCAGATATATAATTTTAATTTAGCCTATTACACTCTTAGCTTTGGTTGAGTAATTAGAGATTCTTGAGTTATCAAACTCCTTGTTGATTAAAATTGGAATTCTTTGCTGATTAATTTGTACTCCAATAACTCTAGTCTTTCCATAGTAGTTGACTAGGACTGGAGGATCAAATTAATTAGTCCGCTTGACTTTCCTTTATTTAGTAAGGGCTAACTAAAGTGGGAGCAAAGTCCGATTCTCATCACACCTGATAAGGATAACTAGGATAGGACTTCAATTTTTTATACCTTGCCAAGAGATTTTATAATTATTAATTTATTTTCCTTGCCATTTAAATAACCTGTTCCTTATTTTAAAAATCCAAAATTATACTGTTTTCTTTAACCAATAATAAATCATACCTCCCTACATTTCCTTGAGAGATGACCGAGGTTTAAATACTTCGGTTATAAATTTTATTGGGTTTTATTACTTATGACAATCAAGCTTTTCTACGAAAAGAATTCCTTGACGGTTTAGAAGCTATACTTGCAATGAGGATTTATTTTGTGAAAATTCTAGACCGCACAGGAATTCAGTTCGTCAAAATGGAGCCGTTGCCGGGGAATTGCAAACATGTGCCCTATTATTGGTTATTATAAATATTTTCTTTTTCTTATTTATTTATTTTTGTTTTTGTTTTTAATTTTTATTAGTTACTATGAGTTCTCACCTCCACCGCTTCGAGTTTGGTTCTAATATTGTTGAAAGGAATGGAAGCTATAATAGGAATATGCATCAAGGTCAAAACAATCGAAGATGGATGGAGCCACAAAGATCTGATCAACCCTTTCAGCAACAACACCTTCCAAGATACCATGGACAACGACCATTCTACAATGCATGTCAAGACAATAGTTATGGTGGACCCTCTCGTGACAACCAACACCCACCAAATTACTATGGTCAATAGTCATTCCAAGGTGCGTACCAAGATGATAGATATGGTGGACCCCTTGTAGCTACCAACAAGCCCCATCCTATGATTATGAACCACCTCCACAACATGCCTTTAAACTACTAAACTCACAAGCCCCTTTCTGTCATTCACCTCCATATGACCCTAACCCTCAACCACCATACCAACCACCTTATGAGCCATATGAACCATATATAGAACCACCCCAATTCCAACCTAATTACTCCCAAGAACCACCACCTCAATATTCACCATCTCCATATTCATCAATCCAAGAGCACTATGATCCTACTTATGATAGCCGAGCGCAAAAAGAATCAAGTGATCGTCTCAAGGAAACAGTGGAAAAACTTCATGCAACCCTTCGCCAACTGGATCAAGCGATAAATCGATTACCTTCCCGACGTTCGGACATTCAAGGAACCCCCATGGCTTCATGTGGAGAATCTACTGAAGAACGTGGCATGAAGGAGAAGTTAAAAACTCCGGTGGACAGTGAGCAGCACGATTTTATATTAGAACAATTAGAAGAAGCTACGCCTGCCATTGAAGAGGAAAAAGTGGTTGAAGACTTAGGAGATGCAGAACCTCTATAGGAAATTCAAGTCATAGAGCCTTCTTCTAAGACGTTTGAATTTGATGTTGAGAAGGGTGTACAACCTCCAAGGCATACCATGGTTGAAGACTTTGAAGGGGATGATCAAGAGATATATTTAATCATTGATGAATTCTTATCTACATTTGAATCCCCTACCATTGGACTTGACATCGAGATTAAAGAAGAAGAAGCACAACCTCGCATGCCCTTGGTGAACAATGAAGAAGAGATCGAATTGGAAGAAAGCTACCAAAAGGAAGAGGTTGATATTGAAGAAGCTTGCAAAGAGGTGGAAGTCATCAAAGAAGAGCCCAAGGGAATGGAGCTGGAAATCACCTTGCCAAGATTGTTGGAGACCTCTCCCCCAAAGCCATTACCATCCAATACAACATTCAAGTGGGTAAAATACTTATCCTTAACTTTTGCTTTCCCACTTGAATATGGGCTACTTGAAACAGATGGTCAGCTTAGAGCTCTTTGTGGCATTAAGAGTAAAAGGGAGATGGGTAGTGGTTGTCAACACCATCCTAGGTTCGTTATGGTTGGAAGCTCAAAATCTAAATGCAAGGGTTGGTGGAAAGCTCGATTGAAAAGGTCTAGGAAGCTGTCTGGATGTCTTAGTGAGAATTTCCATTGTGTGCCACCCGGTTGGAACAATGATGAACAAGGAAAAGACGGGTGCAAAAACAAGGTTTGGGACCCTGGAGTTCAGTCCAACAATCAACACTTTTGGGGCCTTGCCACTTATTTCAGATTGCTTGACGGTTGTATGCGCCTAGTTTGGGATCCGGAGGCCACTGGAATTACAAATATTTGTGGAGATTCCTGGATGAGTTCAAGCATAAGCCACCATGACAGGGAGCTCACCAAATGTCCAACTTAAGGACTTTAACTAAAAGTCCTAGGTGGGAGACAACCCACCATGATATGATCATTCTTTTCCAGTCTTAGTTTTATTTTACTTTGTTTTCTTCTTAGTTTTATTTTATCCTATTTTTATTAGTGCTCATTCATCATGTCAGCATCTGCATTCTGCATTCTGCATATTAAAAAAATGAAGAGCACGCGACACGCCAGCGTTGCTGACGCGTCCGCGTCATATGTGCATGCGACAAAAAGGAAGAATAAACAGAAAGTCACGCGGGAGCATGGCTGGAGGCGTGCTTTAAGCACAAACATGCCCACGCGTACGCGTCCCCGACGCGTCCGCGTCACTTGAAAAAAATCAGCCACCCACGAGTATGCGTGACCCTGCAAAATCGGCGTAAAAAGGTGTATGGGAGAGAGTTAGGATGGAGTGGGGCTGGAATGGTGCTAGAAGCACAACGCCCCATCGCGCGAACGCGTACCTCATGCGTCTGCGTCAATTTGGAAGTAAGGCCATCCACGCGTGCGCGTCACCCACGCGCACGCGTCACCTTAAATTTTGGCAACTAGGCTTCTGAGTCAGAGTGTTGCGCGAGCGCACGGCTGCTCTCGCGCCACAGGCGCAAATCAAGTCACGCGTCCGCGGGACTAACGCGTCCGCGTCACTTGAAGATTTTGGAAATCAGGCGAACGCGTGACCCACGCGTCCGGGTCACATACGACGCACAGTTTTACTACATCAGCACCAGATATCTTATCTTTTCCCCAATCATATTTCTCTCTTCTCCCTTTTTAATTCTCTCTTATTCCTTGCTTCTTCCTTACTCTTTCTCACTTTCTACTTCTTTATCTCTTTAACTTCTCATCCTTCTTCACTTCCATTCTAGTTTACTTAATCTATTTGCATACTTTGATTCATTGCATTTTAATTTTGTGCATATTTTTATTTTCTTTTCTAAATTTATTATTTTTCAATTGGTGTTAAGATTTTCTTATTCAACTATTGCATTTTTTCTTGAATTATTCCGGTGCTTCATGACTTGTTTTATTTTGATTAGGTATTATTATTCATAAGTCAATGCTAACTTTATAATACTAGTATTTCTTTTGCATTGTGATTCCAGGGTGGTGCACGAAATTGTGATCACTACAACTCAAATAATCCCTAGTAATGGCTCCAAAGACTTGGTGCTCAATACCATGGCATAAACACAACTTCGCACAACTAACCAGCAAGTGCACTGGGTCGTCCAAGTAATAAACCTTACGCGAGTAAGGGTCGATCCCACGGAGATTGTTGGTATGAAGCAAGCTATGGTCACCTTGTAAATCTTAGTCAGGCAGACTCAAATGGGTATAGATGATGAATAAAACATAAAGATAAAGATAGAGATACTTATGTATATCATTGGTGAGAGCTTCAGATAAGCGTATGAAGATGCTTTCCATTCCGTCTCTCTGCTTTCCTACTGTCTTCATCCAATCCTTCTTACTCCTTTCCATGGCAAGCTTATACAAGGGTTTCACCGTTGTCAGTGGCTACCTCCCATCCTCTCAGTGGAAATGTTCAACGCACCCTGTCACGGCACGGCTATCCATCTGTCGGTTCTCGATCAGGCCGGAATAGAATCTAGTGATTCTTTTGCGTCTGTCACTAACGCCCCGCCCTCAGGAGTTTGAAGCACGTCACAGTCATTCAATCATTGAATCCTACTCAGAATACCACAGACAAGGTTAGACCTTCCGGATTCTCTTGAATGCCGCCATCAGTTCTTGCCTATACCACGAAGACTCTGATCTCACGGAATGGCTGGCTCGTTTGTCAGGCAAGCACTCGGTTGTCAGGCGATCAACCATGCATCGTATATCAGGAATCCAAGAGATATTCACCCAATCTAAGGTAGAACGGAGGTGGTTGTCAGTCACACGTTCATAGGTGAGAATGATGATGAGTGTCACGGATCATCACATTCATCAAGTTGAAGAACAAGTGATATCTTGGACAAAGAACTAGCGGAATTGAATAGAAGAACAATAGTAATTGCATTAATACTCGAGGTACAGCAGAGCTCCACACCTTAATCTATGGTGTGTAGAAACTCCACCGTTGAAAATACATAAGAACAAGGTCTGGGCATGGCCGTGAGGCCAGCCTCCCAATGATCTAAGATAGCATAAGAACAAAGATAGCTACCAAGATATCTAAATACAATAGTAAAAGGTCCTACTTATAGAGAACTAGTAGCCTAAGGTTTACAAAGATGAGTAAATGACATAAAAATCCACTTCCGGGCCCACTTGGTGTGTGCTTGGGCTGAGCAATGAAGCATTTTCGTGTAGAGACTCTTCTTGGAGTTAAACGCCAGCTTTTATGCCAGTTTGGGTGTTTAACTCCCATTTAGGTGCCAGTTTCGGCGTTTAACGCTGGGAAATCTGAAGGTGACTTTGAACGCCGGTTTGGGCCATCAAATCTTGGGCAAAGTATGGACTATCATATATTGCTGGAAAGCCCAGGACGTCTACTTTCCAACGCCGTTGAGAGCGCGCCAATTGGGCTTCTGAAGCTCCAGAAAATCCACTTCGAGTGCAGGGAGGTCAGAATCCAACAGCATCTGCAGTCCTTTTCAGTCTCTGAATCAGATTTTTGCTCAGGTCCCTCAATTTCAGCCAGAAAATACCTGAAATCACAGAAAAACACACAAACTCATAGTAAAGTCCAGAAAAGTGAATTTTAACTAAAAACTAATAAAAATATACTAAGAACTCAACTAAAACTACTAAAAACATACTAAAAACAATGCCAAAAAGCGTACAAATTATCCGCTCATCACAACACCAAACTTAAATTGTTGCTTGTCCTCAAGCAACTGAAAATCAAATAAGATAAAAAGAAGAGAATATGCAATGAACTCCAAAAACATCTATGAAGATCAGTATTAATTAGATGAGCGGGGCTTTTAGCTTTTTGCCTCTGAATAGTTTTGGCATCTCACTTTATCCTTTGAAATTCAGAATGATTGGCTTCTTTAGGAACTCAGAATCCAGATAGTGTTATTGATTCTCCTAGTTAAGTATGATGATTCTTGAACACAGCTACTTCATGAGTCTTGGCCGTGGCCCAAAGCACTCTGTCTTCCAGTATTACCACCGGATACATACATGCCACAGACACATAATTGGGTGAACCTTTTCAGATTGTGACTCAGCTTTGCTAGAGTCCCCAACTAGAGGTGTCCAGGGTTCTTAAGCACACTCTTTTTGCCTTGGATCACAACTTTATTTCTTTCTTTTTCTTTCTTTTTCTCTTTCTTTTTCGTTTTTTTTTTCGCCTCTTTTTTTTTGTATTCACTGCTTTTTCTTGCTTCAAGAATCATTTTTATGATTTTTCAGATCCTCAGTAACATGTCTCTTTTTTCATCATTCTTTCAAGAGCCAACATTCATGAACCACAAATTCAAAAGACATATGCACTGTTTAAGCATACATTCAGAAGACAAAAGTGTTGCCACCACATAAAAATAATTAAACTGTTATAAAATTCAAAATTCATGCAATTCTTCTCCTTTTCAATTAAGAACATTGTTTGTTTAAGAAAGGTGATGGATTCATAGGACATTCATAACTTTAAGGCATAGACACTAAGACACTAATGATCATAAGACACAAACATGGACAAACATAAAGCATAAATTTTCGAAAAACAAGAAAATAAAGAACAAGGAGATTAAAGAATGGGTCCACCTTAGTGATGGCGGCTTGTTCTTCCTCTTGAAGGTCTTATGGAGTGCTTGAGCTCCTCAATATCTCTTCCTTGTCTTTGTTGCTCCTCTCTCATGATTCTTTGATCTTCTCTAATTTCATGGAGGAGGATGGAATGTTCTTGGTGCTCCACCCTTAGTTGTCCCATGTTGGAACTCAATTCTCCTAGGGAGGTGTTAATTTGCTCCCAATAGTTTTGTGGAGGAAAGTGCATCCCTTGAGGTATCTCAGGGATCTCATGATGAGAAGGGTCTCTTGTTTGCTCCATCCTTTTCTTAGTGATGGGCTTATCCTCATCAATGGGGATGTCTCCTTCTATGTCCACTCCAACTGAATAACAGAGGTGACAAATAAGATGAGGAAAGGCTAACCTTGCCAAGGTAGAGGACTTGTCCGCCACCTTATAGAGTTCTTGGGCTATAACCTCATGAACTTCTACTTCTTCTCCAATCATGATGCTATGAATCATGATGGCCCGGTCTAGAGTAACTTCGGACCGGTTGCTAGTGGGAATGATTGAGCGTTAGATAAACTCCAACCATCCTCTAGCCACGGGCTTGAGGTCATGCCTTCTCAATTGAACCGGCTTTCCTCTTGAATCTCTCTTCCATTGTGCGCCCTCTTCACATATGACTGTGAGGACTTGGTCCAACCTTTGATCAAAGTTGACCCTTCTAGTGTAAGGATGTTCATCTCCTTGCATCATAGGCAAGTTGAATGCCAACCTTACATTTTTCGGACTAAAATCCAAGTATTTCCCCCGAACCATAGTAAGCCAATTCTTTGGATCCGGGTTCACACTTTGATCATGGTTCTTGGTGATCCATGCATTGGCATAGAACTCTTGAACTATTAAGATTCTGACTTGTTGAATGGGGTTGGTAAGAACTTCCCAACCTCTTCTTCGGATCTCATGTCGGATCTCCGGATATTCACTCTTTTTGAGTGAAAAAGGGACCTCGGGGATCACCTTCTTCAAGGCCACAACTTCATAGAAGTGGTCTTGATGCACCCTTGAGATGAATCTCTCCATCTCCCATGACTCGGAGGTGGAAGCTTTTGCCTTCCCTTTCCTCTTTCTAGAGGTTTCTCCGGCCTTGGATGCCATAAATGGTTATGGAAAAACAAAAAGCAATGCTTTTACCACACCAAACTTAAAAGGTTTGCTCGTCCTCGAGCAAAAGAAGAAAGAAGAGAGTAGAAGAAGAAGAAATGAGGAAGAAGGGAATGGCTTTGTGTTCGGCCAAAGAGGGGGAGAAGTGGTGTTTAGGTTGTGTGAAAATGAAGGGGTGAAGAAGGGTTTATATAGGAGAGGGGGGGCTCATGGTTCGGTCATGTATTGGTGGGTTTGGGAGGGAAAGTGGTTTGAATTTGAAGGGTGAGGTAGGTGGGGTTTTATGAAGGATGGATGTGAGTGGTGAAGAGAAAGATGGGATTTGATAGGTGAAGGGTTTTTGGGGAAGAGGTGTTGAGGTGATTGGTGAATGGGTGAAGAAGAGAGAGAGTGGTGGGGTAGGTGGGGATCCTGTGGGGTCCACAGATCCTGAGGTGTCAAGGAAAAGTCATCCCTGCACCAAATGGCATACAAAATCACGTTTTGAGCCAATTCTGGCATTAAACGCCGGGCTGGTGCCCATTTCTGGCATTTAACGCCAGGTTCTTGCCCTTTTCTGGCGTTTAACGCCAGTCTGGTGCCCCTTTCTGGCGTTAAATGCCCAGAATGGTGCCAGACTGGGCGTTAAACGCCCACCTGCTAGCCTTACTGGCGTTTAAACGCCAGTAAGTTCTTCCTCCAGGGTGTGCTATTTTTCTTTCTGTTTTTCATTCTGTTTTTGCTTTTTCAATTGATTTTGTGACTTCTTATGATCATCAACCTACAAAAAAACATAAAATAACAAAAGGAAATAGATAAAATATAACATTGGGTTGCCTCCCAACAAGCGCTTCTTTAATGTCAGTAGCTTGACAGAGGGCTCTCATGGAGCCTCACAAATGATCAGACCAATGTTGGAACCTCCCAACACCAAACTTAGAGTTTGAATGTGGGGGTTCAACACCAAACTTAGAGTTTGGTTGTGGCCTCCCAACACCAAACTTAGAGTTTGACTGTGGGGGCTCTGTTTGACTCTGATTTGAGAGAAGCTCTTCATGCTTCCTCTCCATGGTGACAGAGGGATATCCTTGAGCCTTAAACACAAAGGATTCTTCATTCACTTGAATGATCAGTTCACCTCCATCAACATCAATCACAGCCTTTGCTGTGGCTAGGAAGGGTCTGCCAAGGATGATGGTTTCATCCATGCACTTCCCAGTCTCTAGGACTATGAAATCAGCAGGGATGTAATGGTTTTCAATCTTCACCAAAACATCCTCTACAAGTCTGTGAGCTTGTTTTCTTGAGTTGTCTGCTGATGAGCGGATAATTTGTACCCTTTTTGGCATTGTTTTTAGTATGTTTTTAGTAGTTTTAGTTAAGTTCTTAGTATATTTTTATTAGTTTTTAGTTAAAATTCACTTTTCTGGATTTTACTATGAGTTTGTGTGTTTTTCTGTGATTTCAGGTATTTTCTGGCTGAAATTGAGGGACCTGAGCAAAAATCTGATCCAGAGACTGAAAAGGACTGCAGATGCTGTTGGATTCTGACCTCCCTGCACTCGAAGTGGATTTTCTGGAGCTACAGAAGCCCAGTTGGCGCGCTCTCAACGGCGTTGGAAAGTAGACATCCTGGGCTTTCCAGCAATATATGATAGTCCATACTTTGCCCAAGATTTGATGGCCCAAACCGGCGTTCAAAGTCACCCTCAGAAATTCCAGCGTTAAACGCCGGAACTGGCACCTAAATGGGAGTTAAACGCCCAAACTGGCATAAAAGCTGGTGTTTAACTCCAAGAAGAGTCTCTACACGAAATTGCTTCATTGCTCAGCCCAAGCACACACCAAGTGGGCCCGGAAGTGGATTTTTATGTCATTTACTCATCTCTGTACACCCTAGGCTACTAGTTTCTTATAAATAGGACCTCTTACTATTGTATTTTCATCTTTGAATTATTTTTAGATCCTTTGATCATCTTTGGACATCTAGTTCTTAGATCATTGGGAGGCTGGCCATTCGGCCATGCCTAGACCTCGTTCTTATGTATTTTCAACGGTGGAGTTTCTACACACCATAGATTAAGGTGTGGAGCTCTGCTGTACCTCGAGTATTAATGCAATTACTATTGTTCTTCTATTCAATTCCGCTTGTTCTTTGTCCAAGATATCACTTGTTCTTTAACTTGATGAATGTGATGATCCGTGACACTCATCATCATTCTCACCTATGAACAAGGTGACTGACAACCACTTTTGTTCTACAAGCAATCAAGGCTCTAGTGAATATCTCTTGGATTCCTGATACACGATGCATGGTTGATCGCCTGACAACCGAGTGCTCGCCTGACAAACGAGCCAGCCATTCCGTGAGATCAGAGTCTTCGTGGTATAGGCAAGAACTGATGGCGGCATTCAAGAGAATCCGGAAGGTCTAACCTTGTCTGTGGTATTCTGAGTAGGATTCAATGATTGAATGACTGTGACGTGCTTCAAACTCCTAGCAGGCGGGCGTTAGTGACAGACGCAAAAGAATCACTGGATTCTATTCCGGCCTGACCGAGAACCGACAGCTGATTAGCCATATGCTGTGACAGAGCATAGGAACATTTTCACTGAGAGGATGGGAGGTAGCCACTGACAACGGTGAAACCCTACATAAGCTTGCCATGGAAAGGAGTAAGAAGGATTGGAAGAAGACAGTAGGAAAGCAGAGAGACGGAAGGGAAGGCATCTTCATACGCTTATCTGAAGTTCCTACCAATGAATTACATAAGTACCTCTATCTTTATCTTTATGCTTTATTCGTATATCACTATACCCATTTGAGTCTGCCTGACTAAGATTTACAAGGTGACCATAGCTTGCTTCATACCGACAATCTCCGTGGGATCGACCCTTACTCGCGTAAGGTTTATTACTTGGACGACCCAGTGCACTTGCTGGTTAGTTGTGCAAAGTTGTGTAGTGGTCACAATATCGCGCACCAAGTTCTTGGCGCCGTTGCCGGGGATTGTTTTGTGTATGGACAACTGACGGTTCATCTTGTTGCTTAGATTAGGTATTATTCTTCAGAGTTCTTAAGAATGAATTCTAGTGTTTCAAGGTGATGTTCTTGTCATCACCAAAGCTGATTGATCTTCATCAATTTAGCTCTTGAATGCAATGTCCTGCTGAAGCTTGGCTAGCCATGTCTAATTCCTTTAGACTAAAGCTTTAGACTAACATTGCATGATTCCTGGAATTCTCATTAAGAATTTTGATACCTTTATTTTCTTTTCCATATAATTTTCGAAAAAAAAAAGCACAAAAAATTTACAAAATCATAAAAACCAAAAATATTTTATGTTTCTTGTTTGAGTCTAGTGTCTCATCTTAAGTTTGGTGTCAATTGCATGCATTCATTCATGTGTCTTAAGGATCTTCAAGTAATTCTTGATTATTTCTTACTCTGATCTTTGAATTCTCTGGACTTGAGTGTTTTGTGTGTCTCATATGCATTCTCATTAGTGTCAGTAGTATACAAACTGCTAAGTTTGGTGTCTTGCATGCATTGTTATTTGATTTTAGTTGCATTTTGATTATAAAAAAAAATCCAAAATATTTTTAATTGTGTCTTTTCAAGTCAATAATACAGAGAATGAAGATTCAGAACATGCAGCAGAGGAATTACACAGAAAAAGCTGGGCGTTCAAAACGCCCAGTGAAGAAGACAGACTGGCGTTTAAACGCCAGCCAGGGTACCTGTTGGGCGTTTAACGCCCAAAAGGGTATAGTTTTGGGCGTTAAACGCCAGAATGTGCACCATTCTGGGTGTTTAACGCCAGGATGGCACAAGGGGGAGGATTTTGTTTTCAAAATCAAATTTTTTCAAGTTTTCAAAGTTTTTCAAAATCAAATCTTTTTCAAATCATATCTTTTCAATCAAATGTTTTCAAAATTAATCTCTTTCCTTTTTCAAAGATACTTGCTATCAATTAATGATTTGATTCAACATTTCAAGTATGTTGCCTTTTCTGTTGAGAAAGGTTTAATGTTTGAATCATATCTTTTCTTGTAGCCAAGTTTTTATTTTTCAAAATCAAATCTTTTTAAAATGTTTTTCAAATCATATCTTCTCAATCACATCTTTTTAAAACTAATCATATCTTCTTAACCACCTCTTTTTCAAAATAGTTTTCAATCAAATCTTTTTTATTTCTAATTTAAAAATCTTTTTCAAAAATCACTTGATTTCTTTTCCACTTTCATTTTCGAAAACTAATTAGTGTTTTTCAAAATATTTCACTTGATTTTCAAATATTACTTCCCTTCTTTTCACATCCTTCTATTTATGGACTAACACTATTCCTTAATGCAAAATTCGAACTCCATCTTCTTTGATAAGTTCGAATTTTCTACCTCTGTCTTCCATTTTTCTTCCTCTGACACCTCAAGGAATCTCTATACTGTGACATAGAGGATTCCATATTTTCTTGTTCTCTTCTCTTTCATATGAGCAGGAACAAAGACAAAGGCATTCTTGTTAAAGCTGACCCTGAACCTGAAAGGACCTTGAAGCGAATGCTAAGAGAAGCTAAGGCACAACTCTTTATTGAGGACCTGACCGAATTCTTCAAAGAAGAAGAAGACATGGCAGCCAAAAACAACAACAATGCCAACAATACAAGGATGGTGCTGGGTGACTTTACTGCACCTACTCCCGACTTCTATGGGAGAAGCATCTCTATCCCAGCCATTGGAGCAAACAACTTTGAGCTTAAGCCTCAATTAGTTTCTCTAATGCAACAGAATTGCAAGTTCCATGGACTTCCATTGGAAGATCCTCATCAGTTTTTAGCTGAATTCTTGCAAATCTGTGACACAGTCAAGACTAATGGGGTTGACCCTGAGGTCTATAGACTGATGCTATTCCCTTTTGCTGTAAGAGACAGAGCTAGGACATGGTTGGACTCTCAACCTAAAGAAAGCCTGGACTCTTGGGAAAAGCTAGTCAATGCCTTCTTGGCAAAGTTCTTTCCACCTCAAAAATTGAGTAAGCTTAGAGTGGAAGTCCAAACCTTCAGACAGAAGGATGGAGAATCCCTCTATGAAGCTTGGGAAAGATACAAACAATTGATCAGAAAATGTCCTTCCGACATGCTTTCTGAATGGAGCATCATAGGTATTTTCTATGATGGTCTCTCTGAACTATCCAAGATGTCTTTGAATAGCTCTGCTGGAGGATCTCTTCATTTGAAGAAGACGCCTACAGAAGCTCAAGAGCTAATAGAAATGGTTGCAAATAACCAATTCATGTACACTTCTGAAAGGAATCCTGTGAACAATGGGACCAATCAGAAGAAAGGAGTTCTTGAGATTGATACTCTGAATGCCATTTTGGCTCAGAACAAGATATTGACTCAACAATTCAATTTGATTTCTCAAAGTCTGTCTGGAATGCAAAGTGCACCAAGCAGTACTAAGGATGCTTCATCTGAAGAAGAAGCCTATGATCCTGAGAACCCTTCAATGGAAGAGGTGAATTACCTAGGAGAACCCTATGGAAACACCTATAATTCTTCATGGAGAAATCACCCAAATTTCTCATGGAAGAATCAAGAGAGACCTCAACAAGGTTTTAACAACAATAATGGTGGAAAAAACAGGTTTAGCAATGGCAAGCCTTTTCCATCATCTTCTCAGCAACAAACAGAGAATTCTAAGCAGAACCCCTCTGACTTAGCAACTATGGTCTCTGATCTAATCAAAACCACTCAAAGTTTCATGACTGAAACAAGGTCCTCCATTAGGAATTTGGAGCACAAGTGGGACAGCTGAGCAAGAAAGTTACTGAACTCCCTCCTAGTACTCTCCCAAGCAACACAGAAGAAATCCAAAAGGAGAGTGCAAGGCCATCAACATGGCCGAATTTGGAGAGGAAGGAGAGGAAGTGAACGCCACTGAGGAAGACCTCAGTGGGCGTGCACTGACCTCCATTGAGTTCCCCAATGAGGAACCATGGGAATCTGAGGCTCAAAATGAGACCATAGAGATTCCATTGGACTTACTTCTGCCTTTCATGAGCTCTGATAAGTATTATTCCTCTGAAGAGGATGAGTATGTCACTGAAGAGCAAGTTGCTAAATACCTTGGAGCAATCATGAAGCTAAATGACAAGTTATTTGGAAATGAGACTTGGGAGAATGAACCTCCTTTGCTCACCAAAGAACTGGATGACTTGTCTAAGCAGAAATTACCTCAAAAGAGACAAGATCCTGGGAAGTTTTCAATACCTTTTACCATAGGCAACATGACCTTCAAGAAGGCTCTGTGTGACTTAGGGTCAAGTGTAAACCTCATGCCTCTCTCTGTAATGGAGAAGCTAGGGATCTTTGAGGTGCAAGCTGCAAGAATCTCATTAGAGATGGCAGACAACTCAAGAAAACAAGCTCATGGACTTGTAGAGGATGTTTTGGTGAAGATTGAAAACCATTACATCCCTGCGGATTTCATAATCCTAGAGACTGGGAAGTGCATGGATGAAACCATCATCCTTGGCAGACCCTTCCTGGCCACAGCAAAGGCTGTGATTGATGTTGATAGAGGAGAGTTGATCATTCAAGTGAATGAAGAATCCTTGGTGTTTAAGGCTCAAGGATATCCCTCTGTCATCATGGAGAGGAAGCATGAAGAGCTTCTCTCAAATCAGAGACAAACAGAGCCCCCACAGTCAAACTCTAAGTTTGGTGTTGGGAGGCCACAACCAAACTCTAAGTTTGGTGTTGAACCCCCACATTCAAACTCTAAGTTTGGTGTTGGGAGGTTCCAACATTGCTCTGAGAAAATGTGAGGCTCCATGAGAGTCATCTGTCAAGCTACTGACATTAAAGAAGCGCTTGTTGGGAGGCAACCCAATGTTATATTTTATCTATTTTCTTTTGTTATTTTATGTTTTTTGTAGGTTGATGATCATGAGAAGTCACAAAATCAATTGAAAAAGCAAAAACAGAATGAAAAACAGGAAGAAAAACAGCACACCCTGGAGGAAGAACTTACTGGCGTTTAAACGCCAGTAAGGCTAGCAGGTGGGCGTTTAACGCCCAGTCTGGCACCATTCTGGGCGTTTAACGCCAGAAAGGGGCACCAGACTAGCGTTAAACGCCAGAAAAGGGCAAGAACCTGGCGTTAAATGCCAGGAATGGGCACCAGCCCGGCGTTTAACGCCAGAAATGGCTCAAAACGTGATTTTGAATGCCATTTGGTGCAGGGATGACTTTTCCTTGACACCACAGGATCTGTGGACCCCACAGGATCCCCACCAGCCCCACCACTCTCTCTCTCTCCTTCACCCATTCATCAATCACCTCAACTCCTCTTCCCCAAAAAAAAAACCCATCACCTATCAAATCCCTTCTTCCTCTTCACCACTCACATCCATCCTTCATAAAACCCCACCTACCTCACCATTCAAATTCAAACCACTTTCCCACCCAAACCCACCCTCACTTGACCGAACCATGACCCCCCCTTCTCCTATATATACCCTTCTTCACCCCTTCATTTTCACATAACCTAAACACCACTTCTCCCCCTCTTTGGCCGAACACAAAGCCATTCCCTTCTTCCTCATTTCTTCTTCTTCTACTCTCTTCTTTCTTTTTTTGCTCGAGGACGAGCAAACCTTTTAAGTTTGGTGTGGTAAAAGCGTTGCTTTTTTGTTTTTCCCTAACCATTTATGGCATCCAAGGCTGGAGAAACCTCTAGAAAGAGGAAAGGGAAGGCAAAAGCTTCTACCTCCGAGTCATGGGAGATGGAAAGATTCATCTCAAGGGTGCATCAAGACCACTTCTATGAAGTTGTGGCCTTGAAGAAGGTGATCCCTGAGGTCCCTTTTTCACTCAAAAAGGGTGAATATCCGGAGATTCGACATGAGACCCGAAGAAGAGGTTGGGAAGTTCTTACCAACCCCATTCAACAAGTCGGAATCTTGATGGTTCAAGAGTTCTATGCCAATGCATGGATCACCAAGAACCATGATCAAAATGGGAACCCGAATCCAAAGAATTATCTTACTATGGTTCGGGGGAAATACTTGGATTTTAGTCCGGAAAGTGTAAGGTTGGCATTCAATTTGCCCATGATGCAAGGAGATGAACATCCTTACACTAGAAGGGTCAACTTTGATCAAAGGTTGGACCAAGTCCTCACAGACATTTGTGAAGAGGGCACTCAATGGAAGAGAGATTCAAGAGGCAAGCCGGTTCAATTGAGAAGGCATGACCTCAAATCCGTGGCTAGAGGATGGTTGGAGTTTATCCAACGCTCAATCATTCCCACTAGCAACCGGTCCAAAGTTACTCTAGACCGGGCCATCATGATTCATAGCATCATGATTGGAGAAGAAGTGGAAGTTCATGAGGTTATAGCCCAAGAACTCTATAAGGTGGCGGACAAGTCCTCTACCTTAGCAAGGTTAGTCTTTCCTCATCTCATTTGTCATCTCTGTTATTCAGTTGGAGTTGACATAGAGGGAGACATCCCCATTGATGAGGATAAGCCCATCACTAAGAAAAGAATGGAGCACACAAGAGACCCCACTCATCATGAGATCCATGAGATGCCTCAAGGGATGCACTTTCCTCCACAAAACTATTGGGAGCAATTGAACACCTCCCTAGGAGAACTGAGTTCCAACATGGGACAACTAAGGGTGGAGCATCAAGAACACTCCATCATCCTCCATGAAATTAGAGAAGATCAAAGAATCATGAGAGAGGAGCAACAAAAGACAAGGAAGAAACATTGAGGAGCTCAAGCACTCCATAGGATCTTCAAGAGGAAGAAAGAGCCGCCATCACTAAGGTGGACCCGTTCTTTAATCTCCTTGTTCTTTAATTCCTGTTTTTCGAAAATTAGTGCTTATGTTTATCCATGTTTGTGTCTTACGATCATTAGTGTCTTAGTGTCTATGCCTTAAAGTTATGAATGTCCTATGAATCCATCACCTTTCTTAAATGAAAACTGTTTTTATTACAAAAGAACAAGAAGTACAGGATTTCGAATTCATCTTTAAAACTAGCTTAATTAGTTTGATGTGGTGACAATACTTTTTGTCTTCTGAATGTATGATTGAACAGTGCATATGTCTTTTGAATTTGTTGTTCATGAATGTTAAAATTGTTGGCTCTTGAAATAATGATGAAAAAGGAGACATGTTACTGAGGATCTGAAAAATCATAAAAATGATTCTTGAAGCAAGAAAAAGCATGAATACAAAAAAAAAGAAAAAAAAGAGGAGAAAGAGAAAAGAAAGAAAAGAAAGAAATAAAGTTGTGATCCAAGGCAAAAAGAGTGTGCTTAAGAACCCTGGACACCTCTAATTGGGGACTTTAGCAAAGCTGAGTCACAATCTGAAAAGGTTCACCCAATTATGTGTCTGTGGCATGTATGTATCCGGTGGTAATACTGGAAGACAGAGTGCTTTGGGCCACGGCCAAGACTCAATAAGTAGCTGTGTTCAAGAATCATCATACTTAACTAGGTGAATCAATAACATTATCTGGATTCTGAGTTCCTAAAGAAGCCAATCATTCTGAATTTCAAAGGATAAAGTGAGATGCCAAACTGTTCGGAGGCAAAAAGCTACTAGTCCCGCTCATCTAATTTGGAGCTAAGTTTCATTGATAATTTGGAGTCTATAGTATATTCTCTTCTTTTTATCTTATTTGATTTTCAGTTGCTTGGGGACAAGCAACAATTTAAGTTTGGTGTTGTGATGAGCGGATAATTTGTACCCTTTTTGGCATTGTTTTTAGTATGTTTTTAGTAGTTTTAGTTAAGTTCTTAGTATATTTTTATTAGTTTTTAGTTAAAATTCACTTTTCTGGATTTTACTATGAGTTTGTGTATTTTTCTGTGATTTCAGGTATTTTCTGGCTGAAATTGAGGGACCTGAGCAAAAATCTGATCCAGAGACTGAAAAGGACTGCAGATGCTGTTGGATTCTGACCTCCCTGCACTCGAAGTAGATTTTCTGGAGCTACAGAAGCCCAATTAGCGCGCTCTTAACGGCGTTGGAAAGTAGATATTCTGGGCTTTCCAGCAATATATGATAGTCCATACTTTGCCCAAGATTTGAAGGCCCAAACCGGCGTTCAAAGTCACCCTCAGAAATTCCAGCGTTAAACGCCGGAACTGGCACCTAAATGGGAGTTAAACGCCCAAACTGGCATAAAAGCTGGCGTTTAACTCCAAGAAGAGTCTCTACACGAAATTGCTTCATTGCTCAGCCCAAGCACACACCAAGTGGGCCCGGAAGTGGATTTTTATGTCATTTACTCATCTCTGTACACCCTAGCTACTAGTTTTCTTATAAATAGGACCTCTTACTATTGTATTTTCATCTTTGGATTATTTTTAGATCCTTTGATCATCTTTGGACATCTAGTTCTTAGATCATTGGGAGGCTGGCCATTCGGCCATGCCTAGACCTCGTTCTTATGTATTTTCAACGGTGGAGTTTCTACACACATAGATTAAGGTGTGGAGCTCTGCTGTACCTCGAGTATTAATGCAATTACTATTGTTCTTCTATTCAATTCCGCTTGTTCTTTGTCCAAAATATCACTTGTTCTTCAACTTGATGAATGTGATGATCCGTGACACTCCTCATCATTCTCACCTATGAACAAGGTGACTGACAACCACTTTTGTTCTACAAGCAATCAAGGCTCTAGTGAATATCCTTGGATTCCTGATACACGATGCATGGTTGATCGCCTGACAACCGAGTGCTCGCCGACAAACGAGCCAGTCATTTCGTGAGATCAGAGTCTTCGTGTATAGGCAAGAACTGATGGCGGCATTCAAGAGAATCCGGAAGGTCTAACCTTGTCTGTGGTATTCTGAGTAGGATTCAATGATTGAATGACTGTGACGTGCTTCAACTCCTAGCAGGCGGGCATTAGTGACAGACGCAAAGAATCACTGGATTCTATTCCGGCCTGACCGAGAACCGACAGCTGATTAGCCATATGCTGTGACAGCATAGGAACATTTTCACTGAGAGGATGGGAGGTACCACTGACAACGGTGAACCCTACATAAGCTTGCATGGAAAGGAGTAAGAAGGATTGGAAGAAGACAGTAGGAAAGCAGAGAGACGAAGGGAAGGCATCTTCATACGCTTATCTGAAGTTCCTACCAATGAATTACATAAGTACCTCTATCTTTATCTTTATGCTTTATTCGTATATCACTATACCCATTTGAGTCTGCCTGACTAAGATTTACAAGGTGACCATAGCTTGCTTCATACCGACAATCTCCGTGGGATCGACCCTTACTCGCGTAAGGTTTATTACTTGGACGACCCAGTGCACTTGCTGGTTAGTTGTGCAAAGTTGTGTAGTGGTCACAATTTCGCGCACAATCTGCCATCTCTAATGAGATTCTTGCAGCTTGCACCTCAAAGATCCCTAGCTTCTCCATTACAGAGAGAGGCATGAGGTTTACACTTGACCCTAAGTCACACAGAGCCTTGTTGAAGGTCATGGTACCTATGGTACAAGGTATTGAAAACTTCCCATGATCTTGTCTCTTTTGAGGTAATTTCTGCCTAGACAAGTCATCCAGTTCTTTGGTGAGCAAAGGGGGTTCATCCTCCCAAGTCTCATTTCCAAATAACTTGTCATTTAGCTTCATGATTGCTCCAAGGTATTTGGCAACTTGCTCTTCAGTGACATACTCATCCTCTTCAGAGGAAGAATACTCATCAGAGCTCATGAATGGCAGAAGTAAGTCCAATGGAATCTCTATGGTCTCATTTTGAGCCTCAGATTCCCATGGTTCCTCATTGGGGAACTCAGTGGAGGTTAGTGCACGCCCATTGAGGTCTTCCTCAGTGGTGTTCACTTTCCTCCCTTCCTCTCCAAATTCGGCCATTGATGCCTTGCACTCTCCTTTTGGATTTTCTTCTGTGTTGCTTGGAAGAGTACTTGGAGGGAGTTTAGTAACTTTCTTGCTCAGCTGTCCCACTTGTGCCTCCAAATTCCTAATGGAGTACCTTGTTTCAGTTATGAAACTTTGAGTGGTCTTGATTAGATCAGAGACCATGGTTGCTAAGTCAGAGGGGTTCTGCTTAGAATTCTCTGTCTGTTGCTGAGAAGATGATGGAAAAGGCTTGCTATTGCTAAACCTGTTTCTTCCACCATTATGTTGTTGAAACCTTGTTGTTGAGGTCTCTCTTGATTCTTCCATGAGAAATTTGGATGATTTCTCCATGAAGAATTATAGGTGTTTCCATAGGGTTCTTCTAGGTAATTCACCTCTTCCATTGAAGGGTTCTCAGGATCATAAGCTTCTTCTTCAGATGAAGCATCCTTAGTACTGCCAGGTGCATTTTGCATTCCAGACAGACTTTGAGAGATCAAATTGACTTGTTGAGTCAATATTTTATTCTGAGCCAATATGGCATTCAGAGTATCAATCTCAAGAACTCCTTTCTTCTGATTTGTCCCATTGTTCACAGGATTCCTTTCAGAAGTGTACATGAATTGGTTATTTGCAACCATTTCAATTAGCTCTTGAGCCTCTGTAGGCGTCTTCTTCAGATGAAGAGATCCTCCAGCAGAGCTATCCAAAGACATCTTGGATAGTTCAGAGAGACCATCATAGAAATACCTATGATGCTCATTCAGAAGCATATCAGAGGGACACTTTCTGATCAATTGTTTGTATCTTTCCCAAGCTTCATAGAGGGATTCTCCATCCTTCTGTCTGAAGGTTTGGACTTCCACTCTAAGCTTACTCAATTTTTGAGGTGGAAAGAACTTGGCCAAGAAGGCATTGACTAGCTTTTCCCATGAGTCCAGGCTTTCTTTAGGTTGTGAGTCCAACCATGTCCTAGCTCTGTCTCTTACAGCAAAAGGGAATAGCATAAGTCTGTAGACCTCAGGGTCAACCCCATTGATGACATGTCATCATATACCCATTTTCTATGCTTTTTCATACAAGAAATTGATGATTTGTGCTTAAATATTGAATGCTTTTTGTACTTAAATGATATATTTTCTTGATATTTTAATTTTATAAATCTTGTAGAAAAAAAAGAAAAGAAGCAAAGAAGCACAAAAAGGAGAAAAAAAGAGCTTTGGGGTACACTTTGAAGTTGGGGTACACTTTGGAGCCTTAGGCCACCGCTTTTAAAAGCGTGGCCCATGACCAAATCAAGGAAAGAAGCAGCCAGCACGCATTCTGCCCTGCCCTTGGCAAGGGCAGAATCGTGATGCACATTGAGGATTGGAAGCAAAATTTTCGCTATGTTAAAATCTGGGCGCTCACAGCATGACCATGCCTCCTTCAAAGGGCTATAACTTGAGCTACAGACGTTGATGTGCTTCCAGTTGCGTTGGAAAGCTGACATTCAGAGCTTTCCACGATATATAGCAATCCATATTTGGCGTACAATTGAGGCAGGAACGAAAGGCATCTTTAAGGGACAAAACAAGCGAAAATAAACCAAAATGCTTCCACCAAGGCTCGAAGAGGAGACACAAGGAACCCAAGGAAGTCTGCCCTCAAGGAGAGCAATGCCCCTTGGAGGGCAATGTCGTGTTTTCTTCATGAAAATTCAAGGAAAAATTGCAACAACTTCCTCCACCAAGTTTCGAACACAAGACCTCTAGGAAGCCAAGAAGCACCAACGCGCACCAATTTTCTCCCATGGCAGCACCAAGCGCGCACCAACTCACGTCCCTGGTGCACCAAACCTTTCCTGCCCTGCCCTTGGCGTGGGCAGGGCAGCATCATATGCACCAAGGAAAATTCTGCCGCGCCAAGCTCGCACCAAGCTTCATTTTTCCTGCCCTGCCCTCCACAAGGGCAGGGCAGCCTCCTGGGAGCAACATATGGGCCAAAATTCAATTTAATTCAATTCTTCACCAAATTAATCAAGGCCATCCAAGACCTATTCTCCCTCAAATACAAAGCAAGCAAAGCCCATCAACATGACTCAAAGGCACAAGAACGCTAGAATTGGATTTTCATTTTGTTTTAATTTCATTTTCATTTTTCATTTTGTAAAGCCTATATAAAGGCATCAATTCCATCTTTGAGGGGAGCTCTTCCTTATTTTTTCTTCTGTCTTAAATTTGGGATTGAGAGTGAAGGAATTCTGTTTCATTCTTTATCTAAGATTGCTCTTTGTTATTTTTCTGCATAATTCAGTGAATTGAGTTTTGGATCAAGTTTTCTCTACGGCTTTCATCTTCCTTTCTTCTTCATTTGTCTTCTACTTGATCAAGGAAGGGTTTGAGATCTAGACTTGTTTTCTAGTCTCATTGATTCCCTGAGATCAAATTTATTTTGAAATTAAGTTGAGTTCTTGGCTGCTCTTCTATTTTTTACTGTTCCATTGGCTTTCAATTTACTTTCAAGCAATTAATTCTTCTGCACTTGTTCTTCATTTTAGATTTCTGTTCATGATCCCAATCTCCTTTCCTGCATTCTGCACTTTCACATCTTTGTTCACATTGAGCTTGATTTAACTTTCTGCACATTTACATTTTCTGCAATTTAAATTTCTAGTTGCTTATCTACTGCTCTCTTTAATGTCCAGCACCCAACCCCTTTCATTTAATGCAATTTACATTCTTGTCATTTAAGATTCTTGCAATTTAATTTCTTGTTCTTTAAGTTACTTACCAATTTACTTTCTGCATCTTTAAGATTTCGGCCATTTACTTTCTGTTGGCTACATTCATCCAAATTCACTTCAATGTTAGCTTGACTAAACTAATCACCCACTAAAATTGCTTGATCCATCAATCCCTGTGGGATCGACCTCACTCTGTGAGTTATTACTACTTGATGCGACCCGGTACACTTGCCGGTTAGATCTATGTGTTTGGAAATTCGTTTTCCACAAAAACACCATCAAGTTTTGGCGCCATTGCCGGGGATTGATTAGATCAACAATGATTAAGTGGTGAGAAGTCTAGATCAAGCATTTTCTTTTTTTGGTTCTCTATTTTAAAGTTGAAACCAAGGTGTTTGTGTTTTTTGCCTCACTAAGCAAACTCATACCTGATATGAGTAATTCAATTTTCATTGGTGTTGTGTTCTACAAAATTCAAATGGAGTTCACCTCACTTTTAATCAAACAAACTTCATGGGATATTGCCCACCATCACAATATGATTCAGGTCATTATTCTAATGATGGTTGGGATATCACCAAGAGAATACACTTTCTGAGCACTCCAACTCATGGAGAATTGCTTCAGAGACACAAGATGAGCAAGAATCATATGGGACACTTCCAGAGACACAATATGATCCAAATTTGATGAGTCTAACAACTACTCATATTGTGACTGGAAAGTCAAAATCAAAGAAATCTTAGCAATCCATACTGTGATGAGTTCAATAATTCTCAAATTGTGATTCAGAGGATCTCCTTCAAAGTCCAGAGGATTTTTGAAAGACAAGAACAATCCTGGAATGACAAGAAGCTCTCTTCAAAAAATTAAATGGAGATTTAGAGAAACATAGGGAACGCTCAGAACCACTAAGTAAAGAATGAAGACACGGTGGATGTGAAGGAGAAAGTGGAAGAGCAAGACGAGGATGCTATTGTTTCAAGTGAAACTCCAATGAAGGAAGAGGTGGTGGAAACATTTGAACCTAAAATGCACTTGAGATGACAAGAGAACCTGAACACTCACAAAACTCCCCTGACAAAAGATGCTCAACACTGATCGAAAAATATGAAGAGGAGATGAAGAAAGCTTGGGAAAATCAACAAACCTCCTCCATGAAAGAGCTATTAAAGCAAATGTTGAGTGTAAAAGAGGAAGTGGAAGAACAAGCTAGTGAGGAGGATACTCAAGAGAAGTCACACTCAAGTGAAGCAGAGAAGTACATAGAAGAAAAGCTCATGGAACCACCAATGCAAAAGCCCTGGATGAATACAAAACTCCAATAATCACACAACAACCAAGTCTTGAATTCAAAGAAGTGAAGGCAACTAACAAGAACGCCATTCTGTCCCTAATCCAGCAAGCAAGACCAATCAAGTCATTTGCAAAAGGAAGCTTGCTGAGGAAAGGCCAAGACAAGGGACACTAGCTGAATCTTTCCCTCCTTTGAGGTCATTCCTCTTAACAAACTGGAAGAAGAGGAAGAAAGTGAAGAACAACATGTCAAGCTAATGACACTAAAGAGCACTTGTTGGGAGGTAACCCAACCGTAGGTATAATTTCTCTTCTCTGCTTTGTTTCTTTCTTTACTTTGTTTAAATTCAATAAATTGGCATATGGTTACATTCTAAGTTTGGTGTTGCTATGCAACACATTTTCAATCTTTTGGATGATTGCATCAAATCAAAAAATGAAAGTGACACACCAAGATTTTAAGTTTGGTGTGCCACCTATTTTTCTATGCAAATCATTCAACAACACCACTTGTCTGCATAACCATAATGTCTTTGCAGTGTTTTAATTTTCTTTTGGTTTGATATTTGTTATTCTGTTTACTTTATTAATTCTTTGTTTTTAATGCTTTCATTTTAGTTTGCTTATTTACTGTGTTTGTTATACATTGGTGTGCCACCTATTTTTCTATGCAAATCATTCAACAACACCACTTGTCTGCATAACCATAATGTCTTTGCAGTGTTTTAATTTTCTTTTGGTTTGATATTTTGTTATTCTGTTTACTTTAGTTAATTCTTTGTTTTTAATGCTTTCATTTTAGTTTGCTTATTTACTGTGTTTGTTAATACATTACCAAAAGAGCTTTATTCATGACAGATTATTGGCTTGGTGATTGTCTTTAACACAACAGTTTCATTTAGTTTCGTTTTAAATAAAATTGACATATGATTGCATTCTAAGTTTGGTGTTGCTATGCAACAAAATTTGGTTCCAATATCTATTAGATACTTGCATCAATTCCAAGTGAAAGTGTCACACTAAGTTTGGTGTGCCACTTATTCTTTATGCAAAGTATTGTGCACACCTTCTTATGCTTGCAATCAAACGTCTGTCTCTTGTGCCTTGATTGTTATTTTTCATTTTTGCTTGCTCAAAACACATGTACTGCTAACATTTCATTGTGTAAGACATTCATGATCCATCTTAGCCCCATAGCCATTGTTCTAATTGTTGCTTGAGGATGAGCAAGCATTCTGAGTTGGTATGGGAAGGAGAAGAATGGGAGGAAAATGACAACAATAGAGAAGATGGACTACAAGGTTGTAAAGTTCCTTTTCCTCTCATTTATTTCCAACACTTTAAATTGCATGATTGTCTTTATATTTTCTGTACATGTGTGGTATGACTAAGCATAGCTTGAATTTGATTTGAAATATGTTGTTGTGACATTATGACTACCAACTTGAGTTTTGTGAATTCAAAAGCAAAAAAGCATCATGATCATAAACAACCAAGGAATTAAAGAAGAATTTAGCATGTGCATACAAGTATTGGAAAGCTAGTATGATTGATTGTTGCTCAATTGCATTGGATTTTATTTAATTGAAGTTTTTCATCTAGTACATTTTGTGAAATCTTTTGAAATCATGAAAACCTTGAAGAAGCAAATACAATTAAGCAAGAAAAGAAAAGGGAAAGAATGAGAAAGCTGAAGGCTCTGAGTACCAATGGCAATTTATTTGCTAAGTGCTTGTGGTGTTTATGTATCAAGCCAAATGCTTGAAAACAAAACACTTAGAAGTCAAGGCTAGGCTCAAGTGCAAAAGCACTCCCTCAAAGCTCAAGGCTCTGAGCATCAATGATTAGAGAGTCAAGAAAAGAAAAGAAAAAAATGAGCTTAATGAAGTCCTCTAATTAAATGCTTGTGGTGCTTATGTATCAAGTGGTAATACTTGAAAACAAAGCATTTAGAAGTCGTAGCTTTGTTATTAACTCATGGGGCAAAGCACCCAAAAGGAGAAAAAAAAATCAAAAGCTTGTTTCAAGGATGAATTATAAGAAAAAGATTTCATAAAATAAGCTAGATAGAAGCATCAATCATTTACATCTCTTTTATAATTGTAGCATGCATAGAAAACTAGCTTGCCATGAACATTGAGTTGCTATTCTTCTTACCTTGGATTGTCAATCTTTATTGCATGATTCTTTTCTTGCTTGGGGACAAGCAAGATTTAAGTTTGGTGTTGTGATGACATGTCATATACCCATTTTCTATGCTTTTCATACAAGAAATTGATGATTTGTGCTTAAATATTGAATGCTTTTTGTACTTAAATGATATATTTTCTTGATATTTTAATTTTATAAATCTTGTAGAAAAAAAGAAGAAAAAGAAGCAAAGAAGCACAAAAAAAGGAGAAAAAAAGAGCTTTGGGGTACACTTTGAAGTTGGGGTACACTTTCGAGCCTTAGGCCACGCTTTTAAAAGCGTGGCCCATGACCAAATCAAGGAAAGAAGCAGCCAGCACGCATTCTGCCCTGCCCTTGGCAAGGGCAGAATCGTGATGCACATTGAGGATTGGAAGCAAAATTTTCGCTAAGTTAAAATCTGGGCGCTCACAGCATGACCATGCCTCCTTCAAAGGGCTATAACTTGAGCTACAGACGTCCGATTGATGTGCTTCCAGTTGCGTTGGAAAGCTGACATTCAGAGCTTTCCAACGATATATAGCAATCCATATTTGGCGTACAATTGAGGCAGGAACGAAAGGAATCTTTAAGGGTTAAAAACAAGCAAAAATAAACCAAAATGCTTCCACCAAGGCTCGAAGAGGGAGACACAAGGAACCCAAGGAAGTCTGCCCTCAAGGAGAGCAGAATGCCCTCTTGGAGGGCAATGTCGTGTTTTCTTCATGAAAATTCAAGGAAAAATTGCAACAACTTCCTCCACCAAGTTTCGAACACAAGACCTCTAGGAAGCCAAGAAGCACCAACGCGCACCAATTTTCTCCCATGGCAGCACCAAGCGCGCACCAACTCACGTCCCTGGTGCACCAAACCTTTCCTGCCCTGCCCTTGGCGTGGGCAGGGCAGCATCATACGCACCAAGGAAAATTCTGCCGCGCCAAGCTCGCACCAAGCTTCATTTTTCTGCCCTGCCCTCCACAAGGGCAGGGCAGCCTCCTGGGAGCAACATATGGGCCAAAATTCAATTTAATTCAATTCTTCACCAAATTAAATCAAGGCCATCCAAGACCTATTCTCCCTCAAATACAAAGCAAGCAAAGCCCACTCAACATGACTCAAAGGCACAAGAACAAGCTAGAATTAGGATTTTCATTTTGTTTTAATTTTATTTTCATTTTTCATTTTGTAAAGCCTATATAAAGGCATCAATTCCATCTTTGTAGGGGGAGCTCTTTCCTTTATTTTTCTTCTGTCTTAAATTTGGGATTGAGAGTGAAGGAATTCTGTTTCATTTTGATCTAAGATTGCTCTTTGTTATTTTTCTGCATAATTCAGTGAATTGAGTTTTGGATCCAAGTTTTTCTCTACGGCTTTCATCTTCCTTTCTTCTTCAATTTGTCTTCTACTTTGATCAAGGAAGGGTTTGAGATCTAGACTTGTTTCTAGTCTCATTGATTCCCTGAGATCAAATTTATTTTGAAATTAAGTTGAGTTCTTGGCTGCTCTTCTATTTTTTACTGTTCCATTGGCTTTCAATTTACTTTCAAGCAATTTAATTCTTCTGCACTTGTTCTTCATTTTAGATTTCTGTTCATGATCCCAATCTCCTTTCCTGCATTCTGCACTTTCACATCTTTGTTCACATTGAGCTTGATTTAACTTTCTGCACATTTACATTTTCTGCAATTTAAATTTCTAGTTGCTTAATCTACTGCTCTTTTTAATGTCCAGCACCCAACCCCTTTACATTTAATGCAATTTACATTTCTTGTCATTTAAGATTCTTGCAATTTACATTTCTTGTTCTTTAAGTTACTTGCCAATTTACTTTCTGCATCTTTAAGATTTCGGCCATTTACTTTCCGTTGGCTACATTTCATCCAAATTCACTTCAATGTTAGCTTGACTAAACTAATCACCCACTAAAATTGCTTGATCCATCAATCCCTGTGGGATCGACCTCACTCTTGTGAGTTATTACTACTTGATGCGACCCGGTACACTTGCCGGTTAGATCTATGTGTTTGGAAAATTCGTTTTCCACAAAAACACCATCACCCATTAGTCTTGACAGTGTCACAGATTTGCAAGAATTCAGCTAAGAACTGATGAGGATCTTCCAATGGAAGTCCATGGAACTTGCAATTCTGTTGCATTAGAGAAACTAATTGAGGCTTAAGCTCAAAGTTGTTTGCTCCAATGGCAGGGATAGAGATGCTTCTCCCATAGAAGTCGGGAGTAGGTGCAGTAAAGTCACCCAGCACCTTCCTTGCATTGTTGTTGTTTTCGGCTGCCATGGGTTCTTCTTCCTTGAAGATTTCTGTCAGGTCCTCTACAGAGAGTTGTGCCTTAGCTTCTCTTAGCTTTCGCTTCAAGGTCCTTTCAGGTTCAGGGTCAGCTTCAACAAGAATGCCTTTGTCCTTGTTCCTGCTCATATGAAAGAGAAGAGAACAAGAAAATGTGGAATCCTCTATGTCACAGTATAGAGATTCCTTGAGGTGTCAGAGGAACAAAAAAATAGAAGAAAGAGGTAGAAGAATTCGAACTTAATCAGATAGAGTTCGAATTGTGCATTGAGAAGGAGTGGTACTCCATAAATAGAAGGATGTGAGAAGAGGGGAAGAGAATTTTCGAAAATTAATTAAAAAGATTTTAAAAACATTTTGAAAATTGATTGATAATTTTCGAAAACTAAAAGTGGAAAAGGAATCAAGTGATTTTTGAAAAAGATTTTGAAATCAGAAATCAAAAAGATATGACTGAAAACTGTTTTGAAAAAGATATGAAAAAAAAAGATATGATTAGAAAGTTATAGTTTTGAAAAGATATGATTTGAAAACAATTTAAAAAAAAGATTTGATTTTTAAAAATTGATGACTTGCCTAACAAGAAAAGATATGATTCAAACATTTAAACCTTTCTCAACAGAAAAGGCAACAAACTTGAAATGTTCAATCAAATCATTAATTGTTAGCAAGTATCTTTGAAAAGGAATGAAATTGATTTTAAAAACATTTGATTGAAAAGATTTGATTTGAAAAAGATTTGATTTTGAAAAACTTTGAAAACACGAAAAAAAATTGATTTGAAAACAAAATCTTCCCTCTTGTGCCATCCTGGCGTTAAACGCCCAGAATGGTGCACATTCTGGCGTTTAACGCCCAATGCACTACCTTTTTGGGCGTTAAACGCCCAACCAGGCACCCTGGCTGGCGTTTAAACGCCAGTCTGTCCTTCTTCACTGGGCGTTTTGAACGCCCAGCTTTTTCTGTGTAATTCCTCTGCTGCATGTTCTGAATCTTCAATTCTCTGTATTATTGACTTGAAAAGACACAAATTAAAAAATTTTTTGGATTTTTTTTTTAAAAAGAATAATCAAAATGCGACTAAATAACAATGCATGCAAGACACCAAACTTAGCAGTTTGCATACTACTGACGCTAATGAGAATGCATATGAGACACATAAACACTCAAATCAAGAGAATTCAAAGATCAGAGTAAGAAATAATCAAGAATTACTTGAAGATCCTTAAGACACATGAATGAATGCATGCATGCAATTGACACCAAACTTAGAATGAGACACTAGACTCAAACAAGAAACATAAAATATTTTTGGTTTTTTATGATTTTGAAAATTTTTTGTGTTTTTTCGAAAAGTTATATGAAAATGGAAAATAAAGGTTTCAGAATTCTCAGTTTGGATTCCAGGAATCATTGCAATGTTAGTCTAAGACTCCGGTCCAGGAATTAGACATGGCTTCACAGCCAGCCAAGCTTTCAAAGAAAGCTTCAGTCCAAAACACTAGACATGGCCAATGGCCAGCCAAGCCTTAGCAGATCATTGTTCCAATAGCAAGATTGATAGAGATCAACAAGCTCTTGTGATGATTAGTTGAAACCTCGGTCCAATAAGATTAGACATGGCTTCACAGCCAGCCAGATTTCAACAGATCATCATGAAACACTAGAACTCATTCTTAAGAACTCTGAAGAAAAATACCTAATCTAAGCAACAAGATGAACCGTCAGTTGTCCACACACAAAACAATCCCCGGCAACGGCGCCAAAAACTTGGTGCACGAAATTGTGATCACTACAACTCAAATAATCCGTAGTAATGGCTCCAAAGACTTGGTGCTTAATACCATGGCATAAACACAACTTCGCACAACTAACCAGCAAGTGCACTGGGTCGTCCAAGTAATAAACCTTACGCGAGTAAGGGTCGATCCCACGGAGATTGTTGGTATGAAGCAAGCTATGGTCACCTTGTAAATCTTAGTCAGGCAGACTCAAATGGGTATAGATGATGAATAAAACATAAAGATAAAGATAGAGATACTTATGTATATCATTGGTGAGAGCTTCAGATAAGCGTATGAAGATGCTTTCCCTTTCGTCTCTCTGCTTTCCTACTGTCTTCATCCAATCCTTCTTACTCCTTTCCATGGCAAGCTTATGCAAGGGTTTCACCGTTGTCAGTGGCTACCTCCCATCCTCTCAGCGGAAATGTTCAACGCACCCTGTCACGGCACGGCTATCCATCTGTCGGTTCTCGATCAGGCCAAAATAGAATCCAGTGATTCTTTTGCGTCTGTCACTAACGCCCCGCCCTCAGGAGTTTGAAGCACATCACAGTCATTCAATCATTGAATCCTACTCAGAATACCACAGACAAGGTTAGACCTTCCGGATTCTCTTGAATGCCGCCATCAGTTCTTGCCTATACCACAAAGACTCTGATCTCACGGAATGGCTGGCTCGTTTGTCAGGCGAGCACTTGGTTGTCAGGCGATCAACCATGCATCGTGTATCAGGAATCCAAGAGATATTCACCCAATCTAAGGTAGAACGGAGGTGGTTGTCAGTCACACGTTCATAGGTGAGAATGATGATGAGTGTCACGGATCATCACATTCATCAAGTTGAAGAACAAGTGATATCTTGGACAAAGAACTAGCGGAATTGAATAGAAGAACAATAGTAATTGCATTAATACTCGAGGTACAGCAGAGCTCCACACCTTAATCTATGGTGTGTAGAAACTCCACCGTTGAAAATACATAAGAACAAGGTCTGGGCATGGCCGTGAGGCCAGCCTCCCAATGATCTAAGATAGCATAAGAACAAAGATAGCTACCAAGATATCTAAATACAATAGTAAAAGGTCCTACTTATAGAGAACTAGTAGCCTAAGGTTTACAGAGATGAGTAAATGACATAAAAATCCACTTCCGGGCCCACCTAGTGTGTGCTTGGGCTGAGCAATGAAGCATTTTCGTGTAGAGACTCTTCTTGGAGTCAAACGCCAGCTTTTATGCCAGTTTGGGCGTTTAACTCCCATTTAGGTGCCAGTTCCGGTGTTTAACGCTGGGAAATCTGAAGGTGACTTTGAACGCCGGTTTGGGCCATCAAATCTTGGGCAAAGTATGGACTATCATATATTGCTGGAAAGCCCATTTCTACTTTCCAAGAGGAGCGCGCCAATTGAGCTTCTGTAGCTCCAAAAATCCACTTCGAGTGCAGGGAGGTCAGAATCCAACAGCATCTGCAGTCCTTTTCATCTCTGAATCAGATTTTTGCTCAGGTCCCTCAATTTCAGCCAGAAAATACCTGAAATCACAGAAAACACACAAACTCATAGTAAAGTCCGAAAAGTGAATTTTAACTAAAAACTAATAAACTAAGATACTAAGAACAACTAAAACTACTAAAAACATACTAAAAACAATGCCAAAAAGCGTACAAATTATCCGCTCATCACATTAACCTAGTTAACGTGAACACTAACGTGGAATGGTAAAAAGCTTGCAACGTTAATGAGAAAAGTGATCACCAATAACGCCTGCGAAGCCATCTATAGCTCACGTTACTTGCCACGTTAACTAAGTTAACGTAGAAGAAAAGAGAACTCCACGTAAGAGAAACATGACACCAATAACGTTTTTCTCCAACGTTAGTGGTAAAAGTGAACACCACTAACGTTGAGAAACTTGGCAATGATCCACGTTAAGAGTCACATTAACTTAGCTAACGTGAACCTAACGTGGAAGAGAAGAACAAAAGCCACGTTTAGTGACACTCACTTTTGTCACTAACGTTGGACCAACTAGCATTGCCTATGTTAACTTTCACGTTAAGACTATTAACGTGAAAAGTTAACGTGGAGTTGAGATCAAAGAGCCAATGTTAGGACACTCACTTTTGTCACTAAGTTGGAAGATGGCATCACTACTACGTTAAGCCACATTAACTTAGTTAATGTGAGTTCTAACGTAGAGAGTTTGGGCATTTGGAGCGTTAGTGACAAAGGTGAGTGTCACTAACGCTCTCGAAGGTGAGACACACCTACATTAAGTCACGTTAGCTACACTAATGTGAACTCTAACGTAGGAACAAAAGGCACCAAGCAACGTTAATGGGAAAAGTGATTCCCAATAACGTTCGCGAAGGGGTATAAGCCAATGTTATTGGAAAAAGTGAGTCCCAGCAACATTGGCCAAAAATTGAAAAGGCAACGCTAGTGGTCACGTTAAGACCACTAACGTTGGAGTTAACATGGGTACATAAGGGTGGAACGTTAGTGGAAAAAGTGAATGCCACTAATGTTCCCGAACCCACAATGGCACTCAACGTTAATCTCACTAAATACCCAAGCCTAATTCATATTTCTCTGCAAGCTGGGTGTTCATACCCTGACCGAGGTCTTCCAACCCGGCAAATCCATAAGAGGTCCGACCTTGTCCTAAAGCTCACACCTAAAGGTTGGACCTCGGACAATAAGCAAGGAAGGCCCATCAAAAGGAACGAAGCCCAAAACCTAAAGGCCGAAAAGGCCTAGGAAAGGCGGTTCCACAAAGATAGAGATAAAACTCCCAAAGATAAGATAAGATAAGAATATCTTATCCAGGGGAGATCACCGCCAACTACTATAAATACACTGGAGCACCCAGGTATGGCATTCATTCCAAATCCACATATATCTGCTTGGACCCATGCTAACTTAAGCATCAGAGTGTCATTGCAGGTAGAACCCCCAACCATTCTGCATATCAAAGCTCGGGTCACTGAACCCCCCCACCTCGGGCCTTTCCAGACGACCGAGCTACACGTTTCAGGCAAACCCTCGGAACATTGGCGCCGTTGCCGGGGAACCTGGAAGTCATCTCTCTACCATGGCGGACGACCATCTCAACAATGACCACGCTGCATCTGAACAAGAGGACGAAATTGACACCGGAGAACGACCGGACAGCCCTCTATCACCACGCACTCCAGGAGGAAACAAACAGAATCGCCCAAAAACATCACTCCCAAACAAAGATCCACAAATTTCCGAAAAAGAGAAGAGCTCGGAAATTCTAGAAGCAGTCCGAGCACAACAAAACCGACTAAAACAACTCGAAGAGGACATAAAAAAGCAGAAAGAAACCGAACAAGATCTGAAAAGGGAAGCTCGAAAGCGCAGAGAATTAGAAGAAAAACTGCGGAAAATAGAGGCCAACCTGAAAGACCGGACAGAACGCGGCACCACCATCGAGGGCAACCACGATCCCTTCACGCAAGAGATCATGAAGGAGAAGGTACCGCGAAACTTCAAACCACCCGATATGGACCTCTACGACGGCACCACCGATCCAAGTCATCACCTCAGCAACTTCAGAAGCAGAATGTACCTAGTCGACGCCTCCGACGCGATTCGGTGCAAAGCCTTCCCCACCACTCTCACCAAGTCAGCCATGAAGTGGTTCGACAACCTGCCACCAAGATCAATCACCAGCTTCGAAGACTTAACGAAAAAATTCCTAACAAGATTCTATATTCAAAAGGACAAGACAAAACATGCCCCTAGTCTACTCGGGATCAAACAAGGCAACCAAGAAACTCTCCGAGAATACATGGAGCGATTCAACAAAGCCTGCCTGGACATACAACACTTGCCCACTGAAGCAGCCATCATGGGACTAGCAAACGGCCTAAAAGAGGGACCGTTTAGCCAATCCCTATCCAAACGATACCCGACCTCCCTATACGAGGTGCAGGAGCGGGCAGAAAAATATATCAACATGGAGGAAACCTCCCAGCTAAGAGACTCTTCTAGGAAGGAATCAACCTACCCACTCCGAGATCGGGATCGGGAACAGAAGAAAAAAGAAGAACCCAACTCGGACAAGCCATGGAAGTACCACAACTACACCCCCCTCCGAGTCTCGCTGGTAGACGTCTACAGAGAAGTATGCCACACCGAAAAGATCCCACCGCCCCGACCGCTAAAACACAAGAAAGCGGGGAGAGATCGGTCCGAATATTGTGAATATCACAAGCTCTACGGTCATTCTACTAACGACTGCTACGACCTAAAAAATGTTATAGAAAGGCTAGCCAGAGAAGGAAAACTCGACAGATACATAGCAGAGAAAGGAGAAGAGACCAGGAAGAGAAGGCGGGGAGACAACGAAGATCGGGCCGAACAAACCCCACGAACCCCTGAAAGACATGTTCACATGATAAATGGAGGTTTTGCAGGCGGAGGAATATCCAAATCCTCACGAAAAAGACACCTCAAAGAAGTCTATCACGTCCGAGAAGACAGTCCCCTGCCCGACTTACCTACTATTTCATTCACCCGAGAAGATGCTCAAGGGATAACTCCCGGACACGACGATCCAATGGTAATCACCATTATCCTAGCAAACGCCAACTTGCATCGAACCCTGATTGACCAGGGAAGCTCAGCAGACATCCTGTTCAAAACGGCCTTCGACAAACTCGGACTTGAAGAAAAGGAATTAAAGGCCTACCCCACCGACCTATTTGGACTAGGGGATACTCCGATCCATCCCTTAGGATACATCTCGCTACACACTACCTTTGGAAGAGGCGAGCAATCTAAAACATTAAGCGTAGACTACATTATAGTCGACGTCACTTCAGCATATAATGCCCTCATAGGACGACCAACCATAAACAGACTGGCAGCTATAGTCTCGACCCCACACCTCTGTATGAAGTTCCCTACCACAAAGGGAATCGCTACTCTAAAAGGCGACCAAAAACTAGCACGACGATGCTACAACGAAAGTTTGAGCCTAAAAAGGAAAGAGGTCAACACAATAGAACTCGGACGAGTTCAATCCCGAGAAGACCTCCGGCCACAGCCAGAAGGAGAAACCGAAAAAGTCCAGATTGGAAACACACCTGAAAAAACAACAAGCATAGGAGCAAACCTCGAAACGAGCCTAAAAGAGGAACTCATAACCCTCTTAAGAGAGAATTCCGACCTCTTCGCCTGGAGAGCCTCCGACATGCCGGGCATAAGTCCCGACCTGATGTGCCATAAGCTATCGGTTTACCCGGGATCCCGGCCTATCCAACAAAGACGCCGGAAGCTCGGACCCGAGCGCATGCAAGCAATAGAAGAACAAATACAGGCACTGCTAGATGCAGGATTCATTAGGGAAGTAAAATACCCCCTATGGCTCGCAAACGTGGTCCTGGTAAAAAAGCCAAACGGAAAATGGAGGATGTGCGTCGATTACACAGATCTCAACAAAGCTTGCCCCAAAGACCCATATCCACTACCAAACATTGACGCCTTGGTAGACGCAGCCTCAGGCTATAGATATCTCTCCTTCATGGACGCATACTCGGGATACAATCAAATCCCGATGTACGGACCCGACCAAGAAAAGACCTCGTTCATAACCCCAAGGGCAAACTACTGCTACGTAGTGATGCCCTTCGGGCTGAAGAACGCAGGGGCAACCTACCAGAGGCTAATGAACAAAGTGTTCTCAGAGCACATCGGACTACAGCTGGAGGTGTACGTCAACGACATGCTGGTAAAAACACAAGAAGACAGAAACTTGCTGACCGACCTCACCAGTATCTTCGGCACCCTCAGAAAACACAACATGAGACTTAACCCGACAAAGTGCACCTTCGCCGCAGAAGCCGGAAAGTTCTTAGGCTTCATGCTGACTCAAAGGGGCATCGAAGCAAACCCGGACAAATGCCAAGCGATACTCAATATGAAGAGCTCGACGTGTATCAAAGAAGTACAACAACTGAATGGAAGGCTAGCCGCCCTATCAAGATTCTTGGCAGGATCAGCAATAAAGTCACTACCTCTCTACTCACTCCTAAAGAAAGGGAAACCCTTCTCATGGACCCCGGAGTGCGAAAAGCCTTTCAAGAATTCAGGAATTCCTCGGCAGCCACCAATCCTAACCCGACCTTTAAAAGGAGAAGAACTCGTACTATACCTCTCGGTTGGAAATCGAGCAGTCGCTTCAGCGTTAATACGAGAAAATGACCAGGGACAACACCCCATATACTTTGTAAGCAAGGCACTACAAGGGGCCGAATTAAACTATCAGAAGATAGAAAAATTCGCCTACGCCCTAGTGTTCACAGCTCGGAGGCTCCGTCCCTACTTTCAAGCTCACACCATCAAAGTCCGGACGAACCAACCCATGAGACACATCCTCCAAAAAACAGACCTGGCAGGACGAATACTGCAATGGGCGGTGGAACTGTCCGAGTTCGACCTCCGCTATGAAACCCGGACTGCCATAAAATCTCAGTATCTAGCTGACTTCATCGCAGAATACACTGAGACCCCTGGAACCCCACTCTCATGGAACCTGTATGTCGACGGGTCCTCAAACAAAACTGGAAGCGGAGCCGGGGTTATACTCGAAAGCGACCAAGGAACACGGATAGAACTATCCCTAAAATTCGAGTTCCAGGCTTCGAACAACCAAGCCGAATACGAGGCCCTACTAGCAGGTCTAAAGCTAGCCGAAGAGGTCGGAGCCCAGAAAATCACGATCTTCAGCGACTCCCAGGTCGTCACATCACAAGTAAATGGAAGCTACCAGGCCAAAGACCCAACTATGAAAAAATACCTGTACCAAACACAGGCACAATTACGCCACTTTTCAGAGATACAGATCCAGCACATACCTCGGGAACAAAACGCCCGGGCAGACGCCCTCTCAAAGCTTGCTAGCACCAAGCCCGGAGGCAACAACAGAAGTCTCCTCCAGGAAACCTTACAATCTCCCTCCGTGCTAAAGAGGAAGAAACGCTAAATATATCCAACCAACAGCAAGGATGGATGACCCCCATACTCAGCTACCTGAAGTCGGGAACTCTCCCCGCCGAAAGAAAGGAAGCTAAAAGACTCATGAAAGACGCCCAGAATTATACACTAATTCACGACGTATTATACAGAAGAGGATTCTCAAACCCCCTCCTTAGGTGCGTCCCGACCTCAGAAACAAAGAGCGTCCTCGAAGAAGTCCACGGAGGCATGTGTGGGAACCACCTCGGAGCTCGGGCATTATCCAAGAAAATAGTCCGAGCCGGGTTCTACTGGCCGACCTTGCAAAGAGACGCAACGGATTTTGTGAAAATATGCCCCCTGCCAAAAACACGCCAATTTTCACAAGGCACCACCCGAAGACCTTATCAGCGTCACCGCACCATGGCCCTTCGCAAAATGGGGACTTGACCTACTCGGCCCGTTCCCCCAAGGACCGGGGCAAGTCAAATACCTCATAGTAGGGGTCGACTACTTCACAAAGTGGATCGAAGCTGAACCCTTAGCCACCATCACGGCTCAGAAAAGCCGCAAATTCCTATACAAAAACATCGTCACAAGGTTCGGAGTCCCCTACTCCATCACAACAGACAATGGAACACAGTTCACGGACACAAGTTTTCAGAACTTGGTGCCGAACTAAAATCAAACAGCAATTCACCTCAGTCGAGCACCCACAAGCCAATGGACAAGCGGAGGCTGCAAATAAAGTCATCTTGGCCGGGTTAAAACGAAGACTCCAAGAGGCCAAAGGGGCATGGGCCGAGGAGATCCCCCAGGTACTATGGGCATATCGGACAACTCCACACTCTACAACGGGAGAATCGCCATTCCGACTAGCTTATGGGACGGAGGCAATGATTCCTATCGAAATAGATGAAGGGTCACCTAGAACCATCTTCTACAACGAAAAAAGTAACCCGCAGGCACAAAGGGAAGAACTCGACCTCCTCCCCGAGGTCCGAGAAAGAGCTCGGATCCGAGAAGAAGCCTTAAAACGGCGAACGGCCCTCAGATACAATCAGAAAGTAATAAAACGAAGCTTCTCCATTCACGACCTGATTCTAATCCGAAATGACATCGGAACACAAAAGTCGGGAGAAGGAAAGCTAGCTGCAAATTGGAAAGGGCCCTACAAGGTAACAGAAGTCTTAGGAACAGGCTATTACAAAGTATCTGACCTAGAAGGCAATGAGTTGCCCAGGGCCTGGCACGCTTGTAATCTAAGACGATACTACAGCTAAAAGAGAACCCGAGGTGTACTCTTTTTCCCTACAAGGGTTTTTTAATGAGACACTCGGTCAAGTAAGGCACCCGACCTAGTCAAGGGTAAACACTCTGTAAATATTCTTTCTTTTTTAATACTAATCAAATTTTTCTATTTTCTTTTCTTCTTCCTCGCGATAAAACAAATCCTGAAAAGTACCCCGCCAAGGCGCATTAATTTATGCTCGGCAAAACGCAAAAAATCATTGCCAAGAGACCACACAAGGTCGGCAAAGATAAAGCGACGAGGTTCAAATTAATGTGAGAAGTTATAAAGCAACTCTGAAAAAGGCTCAAAAAGCCAAATAAAAAGAGATTACAAAAATAACTTAAAAGGCCGACCAACGACAAGGTCGGACCCAACAAAGGGAAGTACTCGACCACCCAACCCGAGGTCCGAGAAAAAGCCCGGATCCGAGAAAGAAGCCTTAAAGCGGCGAAAACAAAGATTTCGAAAACGCTTACTAAAAAGTTGCTATACAAAAACAACTAAAAAGTACAAGCGAAAAAACGAAATCAAAAGGAAAACACAAAGTTTCAAAGAAAAAGCGCTAGCTAAAAGGTTGTTATCCAAAAACAACTAAAAAGCATAAAGCGGAGCTAAAAGTCAAAACGCGAACAAACACCGCATAATAAGCTAAAAAAGTTACTACAAGTAGCTAATAGCAAAAAGGTGTTCAAAGCATCTAAAAAAGAGCCCACAGGCCGGGCAAAAAACCAAAGATAAAAGGATTACAGGGAACCAAGATCCTTCCCGGACTCCACATCGGCAGAAGGCTGCGGAGGAAACATAGAAATCGGGACAGCATTGACGGCACCATTATCTCGGTTTAAAACCTCCACATCAGATCCCTCCCCGGCCAAAGGTAAAGTCGGGTCCGCAACCGGAACTTTAGGGTCGGACACCGGAACCTCATCCTCATTGGGAGCAGGAACAATCTTTCCCTCCACAACAACATTATCCGTACTGAATAAACTCAGATCCAGATCAGGGGCAAGAACCCGGACCTGAGCTTTCAAATTCTCAAACATAGCATCCATACCCTTAGCCACGTGTCCTTCTAACTCGTAAAAATCATCCTGAGCGGATTGCAACCTCTCCTTTGTCTCCACAAGCTCGGCATATGTCCGAGTATAGCTCTCCTTCGCCGCCTTCGCCATCTCCTCAGATGCTTTTGCGGCCGCCACAGCCGCGGTAGCTTTAGCTTTCTCCTTCTCCAAAGAAGCCTCCAGCTCAGCAATCCTAGCTGCCTTCAGCTCACTAATCCTCTCGAACTCAGACTGAGCCTTCTCAAGTCGGGAACTGGTCGCGCCAAAGGGGGATTTCTTGAACTCTCGGGCAATAGCGGCGTGAAGACTAGCCATCCGGACACAGCTCCGCGCCATATACTGAAAATGGTGCTCCAAAGACACATCATCAGTAGAAATAAAGGTCTGAGGGAGAATATGCTGTTCAACCCAACCAAGAGCATCAAAATCCTTATCATTAAAACCGGCAAGCTCTTGAGAGGTCTTCTGCTTCTTGGGAGGAGGACCCGAGAACGAAGGAGGAGAAGAGGTAGCAGGTCCAGATGTCAGAGGATCTTGATTTATAGGTCGGAACTGGGGAGTCGGAATAGTCTTCGACCGAGTAGTGACACCCACAGTAGTCTTCTTCGGAGAAGATCGGGCAGAAGCCTCCCCAGTCTCGATATTTCGAGCAGCTACAGACTTCTTCGTCCGACGAAGGTACTTCATGGAATCCGCCTGAGAAGACATCTCTGCAGAAATAAAAGAAAAGGATTACCACAACAGAAATTCCACCAAAACAAGCAAAGCCAAAATACCAAAAAAAAAGATGAATCTCGGAGAGGTCGGGAACTACCTAACTCGGAACGGAGAAGGCTTGGATCTCCTAACATTTTCTTCGTGTCCAAGTGAGGTGCCCGACCCCATAAACTGCTTACCACACCCACAAAAGCCTGCTCCACCTCATCTAAACTCTCAAGGGTATACTTAGTAGACACTACATTCTCCTGCCAACAAAGAGAAAAAGAAGGCTCCCCACTCTCATCTAGAAAGAAAGGTCGGACGTCTCCAGTAGCCCGGACCTTGAAATAAAAGTTCTTAAAATCATGAAAAGACTCATCATATAGGGTACAAAACATCCTTCCCTGGTTAGCCCTAAAAGAGACCCAAATACCTTTCCTCCACCCGACCCCGGCTTCGTCAACACAAACAAATAGGAAAAAAGAGAAATAGAGGGAGCAACACCCAAAAACTGACACAAAAGTTGAAACAGCTTTAAAAACGCCCAAGAATTTGGATGGAGCTGCGTAGGAGCAAGATTACAAGACCATAACACCTCGGACTCCAGATCGGTAAAAGGAAGTCGGACACTCAGCTTAGAGAAAAAACAATCATAAGCATAAAAGAAGAGCTTCTCGGAACTATCTAGGGGCGGGAAGCACACTCTCTCCTCGGAATCTGGGGCTACTAGTTCATAATCCCTCTCAGACTCTCTGTTTTCACATATGCTACAATGCCTACGGAACCTAACTAAATACTCAGAATCTACCACAGAAGGGACTCTTAGAGGAAGAGGGTCTACCCAATCAAGACCACATGGAATTTTAGTCGACATCGCTTGAAGAACCTTTCGAGACATAAAATTCTTACCTACAAAGAAGAATACAACAGCAAGCAAAAATCACATAAAGAAGACAGCAAAAACCCATTCAGCAAAGCAAGGAGCAAAAACACCAGAGAACAAAAAAGAGCCCCCCCATATAAAAACAACAGCAATGGCGGCGCCTCTTTTTGGGGCAACTCAGGCATAAAGAAAAAGAAACAAACAAGAGCCACACAGAGAACAGAAGCATATGATCACAAGAAAAGAGAAACATGGGAACAAACCTGGAAGAAGAAACGAAGACGAAGAGCTCCGAAGCAAAGAGAACGAAACGACGAGGAAAGACACGCAGAAAAGATTCGAGAAAGCAGAACAAAGAGAAAGAAGAAGCAGTGCTCGCAAAAGCATAAGAAAGACAAAACGCAGAAAAGAGGAAAGGGAGCAAATAAATAAAGCCTTCACAGAGCCCGAACGGAAATCGAGGAAAAACGGTAAAAAGCAATAAATGCAGAAACGGCCATTTTTTGAATTTTGAAAAAACTACTATGCCCGAGCACGACCTCCTAAAAGGACGAACTCGGGCAGGGGCACTGTTCATACCCTGACCGAGGTCTTCCAACCCGGCAAATCCATAAGAGGTCCGACCTTGTCCTAAAGCTCACACCTAAAGGTCGGACCTCGGACAATAAGCAAGGAAGGCCCATCAAAAGGAACGAAGCCCAAAACCTAAAGGCCGAAAAGGCCTAGGAAAGGCGGTTCCACAAAGATAGAGATAAAACTCCCAAAGATAAGATAAGATAAGAATATCTTATCCAGGGGAGATCACCGCCAACTACTATAAATACACTGGAGCACCCAGGTATGGCATTCATTCCAAATCCACATATATCTGCTTGGACCCATGCTAACTTAAGCATCGGAGTGTCATTGCAGGTACAACCCCCAACCGTTCTGCATATCAAAGCTCGGGTCACTGAACCCCCCACCTCGGGCCTTTCCAGACGACCGAGCTACACGTTTCAGGCAAACCCTCGGAACACTGGGCCCACTAAAGATGAGAACTGCTTCAACTCAAGATCCAGAGCCCACATCCAAGACTTGAGAAATCACTAGAAGATCAAGAAGAGTAGTATATATAAGAGTAGTTTTGAACTATAGAGGAAGCTTGGCACTTTTGGGAACTACTCTCTATAGATTTACTTTTCTGCACTTTTAGCATGCATTCTTCTTTTCTGCCATTTTTCATTTCTAGAGCTATGAACAACTGAACCCCTTTCATTGGGTTAGGGAGCTCTGTTGTAATTTGATGGATCAATTATAGTTTTCATTCTTCTTCTTCTTTCTTTTCTCTTGATCTTACTAGAAAGCTTTCGATCTTAATTCAATTGGTTAGTTGTCTTGGAAAAGAAACTCACCATAACTGGATCTCCTTTGAGCCTTGGAAAAAGGATGAAGAGATCATGCTAGAAATGCTTTCTCATGTTGGACCAAATTGGGGTTTGGGTGGATATCGTGACATGTAATCCTCCCAATACTTTGATTTGGAAATACATGTGGTATAATCAGTGACCACACTTCATCTCTTCCCATGAGCAATTAAATCAAGGAATTGGACAATTGTTCAAGCTTAGAGAGATTGGATTGCCAAGGAATTGGGATCCAATCACTTAAGACTGCCAAGGAGATCAATGAATGCATTGATCGAGGAAGAGATGAGAATGAACTTGATCCGGAGAATGCAACATCTCCTGAACCCAATGATTACCCCATTTTCTGATCTTACCCATTCTCTTTACTTTCTGCCATTTATTTTCATGTTCATTACCCCAAATCCCCATTTAAGATTCTGCACTTTAATTTCTATTATTTACTTTCCAGTCATTTAAATTTCTTCAAGTTCTCAATCTAATTTCTATTTAACTCAACTAGCATATTCTCCTAACTAAAGTTGCTTGACCAATCAATCCTTGTGGGATTCGACCTCACTCTATTGTGAGTTTTACTTGACGACAATTCGGTATACTTGCCGAAGGGAAATTTGTTGAGAGGCAAGTTTCCCGTACATCAAGTTTATGGCGCCGTTGCCGGGGATTAATTGTGATGAACAAACTACTGGTTGGTTGATTACCTAGATTAGACATTTTCCTTTGTTTTGGTTTATTCATGTAATTGCTTTGTTCTTTATTTTCTATGCTCTGTAACTGTTTGTGTTAATGCCTCACCAGGAAGCCCCTACTGCTGACAGCTCTGGCTCTTGGTGATTTTGTTATTAATACAACAGTTTCTTTTACTTAGCTTCTTTTCAAATAAAATTGGCATATGATCACATTATAAGTTTGGTGTTGCCCTGCAACAATCTGTTTTCAATCTTTCTGGATACTTGCATCAATTCCAGGAGAAAGTGTCACACTAAGTTTAGTGAAGGAGAAGTTAGAATAGCTGGAGATACCCTCATAGAGATGGACAAGCCCATCACAAAGAGAAAGATAGAGCATGTGAGAGAGCCTGCACATGAACCACAGCAAGAACATTTGCAGCCGTCTCCACTAGAAATCCCTGAGATATCTCAAGGGATGTATTTTCCTCCCTGGGACTATTAGGATCAACCGAATACCTCAATAGGGGAGTTGAGTTCAAGCGTGGATCAGCTGAGAGTGGAACACAAGGAGCACACCACTACCCTCCATGAGATAAGAGAAGATCAAAGAAGGTTGATGGAGGAACAGCTGAGACAGGGGCAAGACATAGAGGAGCTCAAACGCTCCATTGGATTCTCTCGGGGAAGCAGCAGCTGCCATTACTAAGGTTATTGAGTCCCATTATCTCTCTATCTGTTTTATCTCTATTTTTATTGTACTCTAATTTATTGTCTATTTCATCTTCTAAGTTCATGATCACGTTTAATCTTTTGTTCTTTTCTAGTTTTGTTTTCTTGTTTTGTTTTGATTATAAGATATCCAATGTATCCCTCGCCATGCTTAAAAGAAAAATTCAAATTGAAAAGGAATAATGAGATACATAAGTTTGGAGTTATATCATAAGTTATTCCAATTATCTTGATGTGGTGACCTTGCATTTATCTTCTGAATGTATGAATTAACAGTGTATGATTGATATTGGAGTTCGGTATGTTGGCTCTTGAAGAATAACAAATTTAGAGAAGTATTATTGATTCTCTGGAAAATAAAAAAATATTGATTCTTGAAGTAAGAAAAAGCAGCTAAAAGAAAAATAAAAAGCTCAAAAGAAAAACAAAGAGCAAAAATCCAAGGCTTTGAGCATAATGGTTAGGAGGGTCAAAAGTAGCCTAAAAAGCTCAATTGAGTTGCTATCCCTAACTAAATGATTGTGGTATGAAGGTGTCAAGTAAAAAGCTTGAGACTGAGTAGTTAAAGTCGTGATCCAACACAAAAGAGTATGCTTAAGAACTCTGGGCACCACTGTCTGGGAATTTAAGCAAAGCTAAATTCGAATCCAAAGTGTTCCACCAGTTAAGTGCCTGTGGTGTTTATGTATCCGGTGGTAATACAGGAAAACAAAATGCTTAGAGTCACGACTAGGCTCAAAGGTGCAAAGCACCAAAAAGAAGTTGTGTTCAAGAATCAAGAAGAGCTAAAAGAAGAGAATCAATAATATCATTCAGATTCTAAGTTCCAAGGTATGTTAATAGTTTTGAGCTTCAAAGGAAAGTGAGATGCCAAAACTGTTCAGAAGTAAAGAGCTAATAGCCCCATTCAATTATTTGGAACTAAGCTTCATGGAAAAATCTAAGACTTATTGTATTTTTCTCTTCTCTTTAGTCCTACTTTGTTTTTGGTTGCTTGAGGACAAGCAACAGTTTAAATTTGGTATTCTAATGAGCGAATATTTTATACCCTTTTTAGTATCATTTTCTTAGTGTTTTTAGTTATATTTTATTAAGTTCTATTATGTTTTAGTAGGTTTTAGTGCAAAATTCACATTTTGGATGCTACTTTGAACTGTTGTGTTTTTTTTTTATGATTTTAGGTGATTTTTGGGTGAAATTGGCAAGTTTTGGCAAAGTCTGATTCAGAGGCGAAGAAAGGATAGCAGATGTTGTCAGATCCTGACCTCCATGCATTCAAACAAGCATTTATGGAGTTACAAAGGTCTAATTGACGCACTCTGTACGGAGTTGAAAAGCTAACTTTTAGAGCTTTCCAGCAATATATAATGGTCTATACCTTTCTTTGGAAATGTCTACCCAAAATGGGCGTTGAACACTAAACTTACTCCTTTCTGGCGTTCAACGCCCCAAAAGGACCAAGCCAGCGTTGAACGCCCAAAACTGGCATTCAATGCCACCAATGGAGCAAGGAAGCAGTGCGGTCACTCCCTACTAGGCGTTCAACTCCCACTCATCCAAGTTAGACGCCAGCTCAGCCCAAACACTCACTAAGTGGGCCCAAAAGTGGATTTTCGCACCTTTTGCCTAGTTTATCTCATTTTTGTAATTTTTAATTATTAGATTAGTATATATAGGAGAAGATCACCCATTGTTTATGATCTTCAGCCTCTCATAGCTTATCACACTTTATTTTCTGTAAAATATGAGCGGCTAAACCTCAAAAGTTAAGGATAGGAGCTCTACTCATTCCTATGGATTAATATAATTACCTTTCTACCTTAATATATGTTTGATTTCATTCAATGATGTATTGTCATTCTTCATCTTTATGAATCTGGGGTGGAACCAGAGTATGACCCTTTTATTTTACATGAGTTCCTTACGAATCCTGATCTGGATAGTATTGAGCTACAGCTTGAGAGTACATCACTATTAAAGTATATTATGGAGGTTTATAATAATTCCCTCTAAAAAATGTCCACAAACAAGCAAGAATTTTGTAGTGATATGTGACGTGAAATCTCGTTAGTCATGGGTAATTGAGGTCCCTGTGGTGTTAAGGTTGGAATATTGAGCTTCATTCTCCGATACGGAAGATCCGACCTTGTTTGTGACGTTTTGAGTAAGATTATCAGAGATTGAATTGCGTGAGCTTCACACTCGTCCAGATTGACTGACCTGTTCGGGCATTTGGTTTGGATTAGAGGTGATTAATGACCACTACCCTTAGCTTAATCACTTACAGTCTTGCTATTGAATGAATCACTCATTGTTAATGTAGTGAGTAAGAAGTATTAATCTGGAAGAACAAGCATCTCCGAGGCCTTAACTGATTTCCTATAATTGTTTCTACGTCTTTTTGTTATTATTTTATTTATGCGCCTATAACAAACAACAACTATCTTTCTATTCGCTTGACTAAGATCTACAGGATAACCACAGCTTGCTCAGTCCAACAATCCTCGTGGGATCAACCTTCACTCACCTGAGGTATTACTTGGACAACCCGGTGCACTTGCCGGTTCAGTTGTGCGAGTTTCATTTTCGCGCACCACTCCTCCAGCGAACACTCCCGAGATCATGTGAACATGTTGCTCTAGAGTTTGCGGGGGTGGACCTTTCTGCGCGACCTTTCTATGAGATATCTATCCAGCCGACCTTCTCTAGCCAACTTTTCTATAACATTTTTTAGGTCATAACAATCATTTGTTGAGTGTCCATAAAGCTTATGGTATTAATACTAATTACGACTTCCACCCTTTTTATTTTTTATTGGACGCAAGGGAGGAAACTTCTCGGTGTGGCAAATTTCCCTGTATACATCTACACGGGAAACCCTCAACGGGGTGTAGTTGTGATACCTTTTGGGTTTCTCGGGTCCAACTTCTTCTTTCCTCTTAGGCTCCCTCTCATTTTCCTTTGACTGGTGAGGGTTCCCAAGTCACCAGTTTGGTTCTCGTAATCTGGCATTTTCTTTCATGTTGATGTACTTTTCATCTTGCTCCTGTACATCGTTCAAGAAAGTTGGATGTCTTTTTGATATAGAGTGAGAGAAAGGTCCTTCTCGGAAACCATTGACGAGTCCCATTATTACCGCCTCAGTGGGCAAGTCTTGAATCTCCAAGCATACTTTGTTAAATCTTTCCATGTGTTTCCTTAGGGGTTCTTCGACCTCCTGTTTCACACCGAGTAGACTGGGTGCGTGCTTGACCTTATCTTTCTGGATGAAAAATCTGGTAAGGAATTTGTGCAAGATATCATCGAAATTGGATACCGACCTCGGGAGTAAGCTGTCGAACCACTTCATGGCGGCTTTGGTCAATGTTGTCGGAAAGGCTTTGCAGGAAGTAGCATCTGAGGCGTTTGCTAAGTACATTCGGCTCTTAAAGTTGCTCAAATGATGTTTCAGGTCGGTTGTTCCATCATATAGGTTCATGTCAGGGCTTTTAAATTTTCTGGGGACTTTAGCCCGCATGATATCTTCCGTAAATGGGTCCTCTCTCCCTAGAGGATTGTCTTCCCGAGTTGTACGAGAATCGTTGTTTCGGAGATCGGATTCTAGCTTTGAGAGCTTGTCCTCCAACTCTCTTCACCTTTTCATCTCTTTCCTGAAGCTTCTCTCTGCTTCACATTACCGCTCTAACTTTTGTTCCATCTGCTCTAGTCGGTATTGATGTCCTTGTAGCCATCCCACGAGGTCGTTTCCTTGAGTTTGTCTTTTCCCTTCAGGGAGGCGAACTTCAGATGGGATTCTCCTTTGGATGTTGGAGGGACCCTCCCTATGCGGCTCCTCCATCGTTGGCTGGGGTGTTACTAAGGCTTGGTCATTGTTGACCACGTCTTGATGCTTTTGATCTGACTCAAAAGTAGTATGTCCGTCTTCACGTAGGCCGTCCTCCATTGAGCGTCGATCTCCAGGTCCCCGGCAACGGCGATAATGTTTCGGGGATTTACCTGAAACTGGATGATTGGGCTCGAATAGAAGGCGCGAACGATGAAGGATAGTGGTCTCCGACTTGTTCACTTCTCTGAGAGCCGCCGCTCGAGTTGTACGTATGTGTTTGAATAGGTGGCGGTGGTACCTGCAAGACACTCCAATGCTTAAGTTAGCAAGGGATTGAGCAGGTTTTAAGTATTGGAACTTAAGTTTACCTGAGTGTGTCAATATATTTATTGAGAATGAACCAATAACCACCGTTGAAGTAGCTCCACCTTTGATGGTGGATAACCGCCCCTTTATCTTAGGGTTGTTGAGATCTCTCTTCTAGAAGTGAGTGAGAGATTTGGGGAGGCGGTTACTCGTTCGGATAAGTGTTGATTGCTTGCTTACGTCGAACCCGACCTCTTGGAGGAGGTCAGACAAGCGGTTGAAGCCAATCTTCTAGATTACTCCTTTTAACTTGATTGGGCCTGGCCTGTGTTTTGGGCCAGGGTATGAACAATGGTTATTTGCAATAAATTTTTTAAAATTTAATATAAAATTACCAAAATTTAAAAATGAAAAAAATCTCTAAATTTGATCTCTAAACTATTTTTTTGGAATATATATTTAATATTTATTTTTTGTTACATATTAAAATTTTTTAGAAGTTTATTGTCCTCAGCATATTTTCAATTCTTTTGTCAGTAATTTGAACTTTTGGATACCATTTTGGCATGCAATTTACTCTTTGAAACGCTAATAAAAATAATCTTTATTTTTTATAACAAAAAGATGTATTCAAAATATTAGAAAACACGACAAAAAAATATTTTTATAAGTAGTAAGTGATTTTTATATTTGGCTAATCATGAATTTGATCCAAAATTTTATACGAATATTTGGATAAATATTTAGAAAGTACATATAAAAAATAAAATAAAAAATTAATTTCTAGAATTTTTTTAAAGTATTTTTAGTCATTGATAAAAAATAGCAAAAAAATTTTACTTAGCGTCATCAATTTTTGAAGATAAATTTTTTTCATTTTTCTAATCATATTTGCAAAAACTGTATCAAAATCATATTTTTAAAGCACTTTTTAAAAAATATATATTTAACATTAGATATTTTTTTCGTGTATCAACATATGAGGATATTTTTGTCATTATCAAAAGTGAGAATTATTTTTATCAGCGTTTCGAAAAGATCAAGTGCAATTTTAGTAATTTTTCTTAAAAAAATAATCTTTGAATTATTTTATGTTTATAAATTCTTTACGTTTTCACCTTTTAGTGATTATTTTAAAATGTGTATATAAAAATATTGAGTTTCGTGTTTGATAGGATGGAAACACTAATTTTATTTGTGGGTATTGTTCTAGTCAAGATTAGCCAGCCGACATCATGATAAAGATAGGATATCATCTTACTAATAAACGGGTATATCATTAATGCCAATAAAGTTGGATCAAACAAAACTGTCAAATTATGGCATTGAAAACAGATATAAAAAATAGTCAATGCATAGAAAGTCACTACCCTAGAAAAAGAGAATAAAGGAAAATAGAGCTCAGTAGGTAAACTCTAGCTCAAACTCTAATCTCAGAAAATACTATTAAGTATCGGAGTGTTTTGCATATAGCTGTAAGACTCAGAAATTTTAAGTAGTCAATTATATAATTGAAATTGGGTTAAGAGGGTTTGGCACCGCCCAGTCTGGGTTAAAAATTTAAATTTAATAATTTGAGAATTTACAGATAAAATTTGAGTTCAAAAAATTAATTGGAGCACAAAAATATAATTATCTATGAAAAATACATACCGGCATCGTAATCAGCTGTACACGCTTCGGTTGTTCGGTACTATGTATAAGAGAAGTAAAAATGTGAAAATGACCAGAAAAATATTTAGAATACAAACCAGAACATATACCTTTAAAATTTTGGCCCCAGTAGGCAAAAGAACAAAAAAGCCCCGCATTTAAGGTGTCAAGAAACGTGACTCCATCCCAAATTCCACACACTTTGGCAAAAATGAAAAAGAGAGCTCGAGAGTGAAAAGAGAAAAAAGAGAAAACTCTAAAATACTATTCACCTTCATTTTCAAATCTACTTTTCTCACAAACTAGAGCTTTAATCGACGATCCATTTGTGGCCATGTGTACCTCTCACCTCCCTCTATGTTTCTATGTAATTTTTGCAATGAGTAATTATGAGAACTCTACTCTATTTTATTTTTTTCCAATGTTTTCACATTTTTGGGTAGTGAAGTAATGAGTTTGCGATTTTGATACTTTAGGAGAAGCTCAAGCTCAAATTCTAGCGGGGTTTTAACCCATGTTCATGTAGAATAAGGTAAGGAAACTATTTCTCCTATTTTCCCTAATTTATGTGAAATCCTATCATGAACATTGTATGAATTGAATGAAATTAGATCGAATAGCATTGATTGAGACTTGGATTGGCCAGAGAAAAAGATTCAAGAGGTTGGGACTGTCGTCAACTACGATACGGATTTTAGTTTTGGATAATCATTTTATAATGTTATGTGAAACCCTAAAGTAGTTGACATGAGGTTATTGTTGAGTTGTTTGATGATGATTAGTTTAATAGAAAATGCCTTATTTGGATTATTGATTTTGAACGATATTGGCGGGATGGCCTTGAATTATGTAACGAGCCCATATGATGAATGAAATATTGATGTGTGCATTATCTAATTTATTGAGATTGGGATTTTGGATGAATTTAGCCTAAACTGGATATAAAATAAAATTTTAAAATGGCAAATTTTGTGATTTTAGGTGAAGAAAAGTTATGTAATGATTGAGATGAATATTGGGTGTTTGATGAGTTGTTGGGTGTTAGAAAGGATGAAAATGAAGTGGAATGGATGAATATAGTTTAGGCTTGAACATGGATGAGGTTTGATGGGTATTAGTTGCAAAAGAAAAAGGGTTTGAGAAATGTTATTTTGGATGTTGCAAAAAATTTTGTATTTTTGGTAAATTTTACTCAAATTTGAAAGGCCATAACTTGGCATTCATAACTTGAAAATTAATAAAACATGTTTTGAAATAAAATTGGGGATGTCTATTTTATTTTCTTCGAAGAACAGAAGCAAAACAATTTTTGTACTAAAAGTTATGGATTTTGAAGTTCGAACGTCGATGTTGAAATTCTGCAGGATATCAAAATTCATGCTGGTGTGTGTGCGCACAGGGTGCTGTGCGCGCACTAATCAGAGGCAAAGTCCTGGTCTATGCGTGTATACCTGTTCATACCCTGGGTCGAGATGTCCGACCCGGGGAGATCGACGACAAGCCAATCGACCTCTTTAGGTCTGGACTACCCGACCTCTTCTCCTAGAGCTCGGCCAAATCACCAGGAGAGCCCAAAAAGGTCCAAACAGAGGAACACGACCCAAATCTAAAGGCATCCCAAGCCTATAGAGATAAGGGCGGTTCCCCTGAAGATAAGATGACTTCACTCAAAGATAAGATAAGATAACTATCTTATCTCCAGGAAAGGTCTCTCCACACCATTATAAATACACTGGAGCACCCAAGTATAACTCATACTCTGATTCTACTAAAAACCTGCTTAATACCCTTGCTAACTTAAGCATCGGATTACAGGTACCACCACCCTCCAGTGATGAAGGATCAGCACCACCACCAAGTCCAACAAGTCGGACTCAACAGCGCCGACCAATACAGAAGATCTCGTCCGAGATCGACCTACAGTTTCAGGTAACCCTCGAAACATTGGCGCCATTGCCGGGAAACCTGGAAGTCATCCCATCATCATGGCGGACAACCTTTACAACGACCACAACTCTGATCTAGAGGACAGAATGCCGTACAAGAACACGGACGCCACATCAAAAGATACTCGTCAACCAAACAAAGATAAGAGTACACCAAATGCAGAAATCTTAGACGCACTTCAGGCTCAACAAGAACGTCTCAAACAACTCGAAAAAGAGGTCAATTATCAACGAGAGGCCGAGAAGAACCTCAGAAGGGAAACTAGGCGATGTAAAGAGTTGGAAGACAAACTATTACAGCTTAAAGCAGATCTAAAAAAGACTACTCGATCCAATCACGAGGATAATCCCCACAAGGATCAAGACCCATTCACCAAAGAGATTATGAAGGCCAAAGTCCCAAAGGACTTCAAAGCTCCCGACATGACCCTGTACGATGGCACATTAGATCCAAGCCATCATCTCAGTAATTTCAGAAGTAGAACGTATCTCACCGATGCCTCAGATGTAATTCGGTGCAAAGCCTTCCCAACTACCTTAACCAAGACGACAATTAAGTGGTTCGACAGCCTGCCCCAAAGGTCCATCTCAAGCTTTGACGTCTTAGCGGGAAAGTTCCTTGCTAGATTCTCCATCTAGAAGGACAAAACCAAGCACACCCCAAGTTTGTTAGGGATCCAACAAGGAGATCGGGAAAGTCCTCGCAACTACATGGAAAGATTCAACAAAGCATGTCTGGACATACAAAGTCTGCCTACTGAAGCAGCTATTATGGGCCTCATCAATGGCCTACGAGAGGGACCTTTCAGTCAATCCATATCAAAGAAGCACCCTACATCTTTAAATGAAGTGCAAGAACGAGCAGAAAAATACATCAACATGGAGGAAAACTCTCGACTAGGAGAGACCTCAAAATCCAGAACCTTTTACTCCTCCCGAGATAAGGATAAAGATTCCAAGAAAAAAGAAGATCAACATGGAGAGAAGATTAAGAAATACCACAACTGTACCCCTCTCTAGGTGTCTCTCGTGGAAGTCTACCGAGAAGTATGCCACACAAAAAAGATCCCACCACCTCGTCCACTTAAAAGCAAAAAGGGAGGAGAAAATTGAACGGAATATTGTGAATACCATCGAATCTATGGACATCCCACCAACGAGTGCTTCGACTTGAAGAATGTCATAGAAAAATTGGTAAGAGAAGGAAGACTAGACTGGTACTTAGCCAGCAAGACAGATGAGCCCAAAAAGAGAAGAAGAGATGAAGAGGTCGGACGAACAGAATGACCACCTCGTACTCCGGAGAGACATGTTCACATGATACATGGAGGATTTGCGGGAGGGGAAATCTCCAATTCATCTTGAAAAAGACACCTCAAAGAGGTATATCACGCAGAGGGAGGAGAAGGAGCACCCGACCTCCCTACCATTACTTTCATTAAAGAGGACGCAGCTGGCGTCATCTCGGGACACGATGATCCCATGGTCATCACTATCATATTGGCCAACGCAAACCTCCACCGCACGTTGGTAGAGCAAGGAAGTTCGACTGACATCTTGTTTAAAATCGCATTTGACAAACTCGGCCTGGAAGAAAAAGAGCTCAGAGCATATCCGAATAGCTTATTCGGATTAGGAGACACTCCGATCCAACCACTTGGACACATCTCACTACACACAACCTTTGGAAAGGGAGACAGGTCAAGAACACTCAACATAGACTACATTGTGGTCGACATGAGCTCAGCCTACAATGCCTTGATAGGTCGGACAACGCTAAATCGGGGTAGTAGTCTCAACTCCATATCTATGCATGAAGTTCTCAACTACAGAAGGGATTGCTACGTGATGAGCGGATATTTTATACGCTTTTTGGGGGTAATTTCATGTAGATTTTAGTATGTTTTAATTGGTTTTTAGTTAAATATTATTAGTTTTTAGGCAAAAATCATATTTATGGACTTTACTATGAGTTTGAGTATTTTTTTGTGATTTCAGGTATTTTCTGGCTGAAATTGAGGGAGCTGAGCAAAAATCTGACTTAGGCTGAAAAAGGACTGCTGATGCTGTTGGATCCTGACCTTCCTGCACTCGAAATGGATTTTCTGGAGCTACAGGAGTCCAATTGGCGCGCTCTAAATGGCGTTGGAAAGTAGACATCCAGGGCTTTCCAGCAATATATAATAGTCTATACTTTGCGCGAGGATAGACGACGTAACTTGGCGTTGAACGCCAAGTACATGCGGCTGTCTGGAGTTAAACCCCAGAAACACGTCATGATCCGGAGTTGAACGCCCAAAACACGTCATAACTTGGAGTTCAACTCCAAGAAAAGCCTCAGCACACAGCACACACCAAGTGGGCCCCAGAAGTGGATTTCTGCACCAATTATCTTAGTTTACTCATATTCTGTAAACCTAGGTTACTAGTTTACTATTTAAACAACTTTTAGAGAATTATTTTGTATCTTATGACATTTTTAGATCTGAACTTTATACACTTTGACGGCATGAGTCTCTAAACTCCATTGTTGGGGGTGAGGAGCTCTACAGCGTCTCGATGAATTAATACAATTACTTTTGTTTTCCATTCAAACACGCTTGTTCTTATCTAAGATGCTCATTCGCGCTTAATTATGGAGAAGGTGATGATCCGTGACACTCATCACCTTCCTCAATCCATGAACGTGTGCCTGACAACCGCCTCCGTTCTACATCAGATTGAATGAGTATCTCTTAGATTCCTTAATCAGAATCTTCGTGGTATAAGCCGGATTGATGGCGGCATTCATGAGAATCCGGAAAGTCTAAGCCTTGTCTGTGGTATTCCGAGTAGGATTCTGGGATTGAATGACTGTGACGAGCTTCAAACTCCTGAAGGCTGGGCGTTAGTGACAGACGCAAAAGAATCAATGGATTCTATTCCAACCTGATTGAGAACCGACAGATGATTAGCCGTGCTGTGACAGAGCATTTGGACCATTTTCACTGAGAGGATGGGAAGTAGCCATTGACAACGGTGACACCCTACATAGAGCTTGCCATGGAAGGAACCTTGCGTGTGGGAAAAGGATTTCAAGGAAAAGTTGAAATTCAGAGGACAAAGCATCTCCAAAACTCCAACACATTCTCCATTATTAAAGTAACAACTATTTATTTTATGCCCTTTTTACTTTATACGAGGCTAAAGAACTCTATTGGTATCCTGACTAAGATTAATAAAATAAATATAGCTTGCTTCAAACCAATAATCTCCGTGGGATTGACCCTTACTCACGTAAGGTATTACTTGGACGACCCAGTGCACTTGCAGGTTAGTTGTGCGAAGCTGTGTTAAATAGTCCATTAATATTGGCCACACAATTTCGTGCACCAAGTTTTTGGCGCCGTTGCCGGGGATTATTTGAGTTTGAACAACTAAAGGTTTATTTTATTTCTTAGATTAGGAATAATTTATTTTTATTGTTATAGAGTCATCAAATCCTGGTAGGATAGTTTCTTGTCAAAAATATTATTTTTCTTTATTAATTGTTAATTTTTCGTGAGTCTAGTGTCTTGTTCTAAGTTTGGTGTCAATTGCAGTTTTTATCTTTTTTTTTTCTTTAAATTTTCGAACTTGTGTTCTTTGTTCTTCATTGATCTCCAAGTTGTTCTTGTTTATTTTTCTGGTGCTTTTTCAAAACACTAGCTTTCAAAAATTTTATACTTTTATCTATAAATATAATACATTTTTAAAATCAACTCTGAAGTTGCTGCCCAATTGGTTGGAGCTTTAGTAGTTGTTCTTGATAATTGGGTATCCTCTTTGGAATCTTTTTCAAAAATAACTTTTCTTTGATTGAATTTTGTGCCAAACTCTAAGTTTGGTGTTTCCTTGTTAATTTTTCTTTAATTTTCAAAAATTTGTCTTGGTTTTCTAAAAATTTTAAGTTTGGTGTTCCTTCTTTTGTTCTTGGTGTTCTTGTGAATCTTCAAGGTGTTCTTGAGTCTTTCTTGCGTTTTGATCTTAAAATTTTTAAGTTTGGTGTTCCTTGGTGTTTTCCCTCCAAAATTTTCGAAAATAAGGAACATTGGATCTAAAAATTTTAAATCTTGTGTCTTTTGCATATTTTTCTCTTTCATCACAAAATTCAAAATTCAAAAAAAAATATATACTTTCTAACTAATTTTGAACTACATTTTTCGAAAATTTTATATAAAAATTCAATTTTCAATTTCAAAATATTTCCAATTTCTTTTATTTATTTCGTTTTTATTTTATTTTATAAAAATTAATTTTTATAAAATAAATAATATCAACATACATATCATCTCTTTTATTCCATCATGGAATTAAGTGGGAATGAACAGTCCCGGAGGACTCTGGGGTCATATGCTAACCCCACTACTGCTTCATATGGGAGTAGTATCTGTATACCCTCCATTGGAGTTAGTAGCTTTGAGTTGAATCCTCAGCTCATTATCATGGTGCAGCAAAACTGCCAGTATTCTGGTCTTCCACATGAAGAATCTACAGAGTTTCTGGCACAATTTTTACAAATTACTGACACAGTACATGATAAAGAAGTAGATCTGGATGTCTACAGATTATTACTGTTTCCATTTGCTGTAAAAGATCAAGCTAAGAGGTGGTTAAATAACCAGCCTAAGAACAGCATAAAAACATGGAAACAGCTGTCAGAAAAATTCCTGAATCACTATTTCCCTCCAAAACGGATGACACAGCTAAGGCTAAGCATCCAAGGCTTCAAACAAGGAGATAATGAATCCCTTTATGATGCCTGGGAAAGATATAGAGAGATGCTAAGAAAATGCCCCTCTGAAATGTTTTCAGAATGGGTGCAATTAGACATCTTCTACTATGGGCTTACAGAAAAGGCTCAGATTTCTCTAGACCACTCAGCTGTTGGATCTATACATATGAGAAAAATAATTGAAGAAGCTCAAGAGCTTATTGATACAGTTGCCAGAAATCAGCATCTGTACCTAAGCAGTGAATCTTCCATGAAAGAAGAAGCTAAAACAGTAACTGCTGAACTCAGTCCGGTGGATCAGGCTAATGAATTCAATCAGCAATTAGACCTTCTAACTCAGCAGCTAGCCAAATTCAAGGAATTATTACATGAAACAAGAAGGGCTAACAGGAATATGGAAGTACAGTTAAAGCAGACAGAAAAATAACTATCAAAACAAATAACAGAAGAATGCCAAGCAGTTTAACTAAGAAGTGGGAAAACATTAAATACCTCACTTCAAAGCAGCAGGAAGCCAAGAAATGAACAAATGGCTACTCAAAATCCCTCTGAGGACAATCAGAGCCCAGAGAGGAATAATGCTGGCGCTGAACGCCCAGCCCATGCTCATTCCTGGCGTTCAACGCCAGAAACAAGCATGAATCCGGCGTTGAACGTCCAAAGGGAGCATAGTTCTGGCGTTCAGACGCCAGTAACAAATGGGGAGATAGCGTCTAACGCCACTCCAGCTTCCACCCCGGGCATTCAAATGCCAGTGGGGGATCAATCACATACAAGCGCTGATGACAATCCTTCTAAAAAGGCTTCCCAACCCACTTCTGTAGGTAATAAACATGCAGCAACTAAGGTTGAGGAATACAAAGCCAAAATGCCTTATCCTCAAAAACTCCGCCAAGCGGAACAGGATAAGCAATTTGCCCGCTTTGCAGACTATCTCAGGACTCTTGAAATAAAGATTCCGTTTGCAGAAGCACTTGAGCAAATACCCTCTTATGCTAAGTTCATGAAAGAGATCTTAAGTCATAAGAAGGATTGGAGGGAAACTGAAAAAGTTTACCTCACTGAAGAATGCAATGCAGTTATTCTGAAAAGCTTACCTGAGAAGCTTAAAGATCCTGGGAGCTTTATGATACCATGCACATTAGAGGGTACTTGTACCAAGCAAGCTTTATGTGATCTTGGGGCAAGTATCAACCTAATACCTGCATCTACTATCAGAAAGCTTGGTTTAACTGAAGAAATCAAACCAACCAGGATATGTCTTCAACTTGCTGATGGCTCCATTAAATACCCATCAGGCGTGATTGAAGACATGATTGTCAAGGTTGGGCCATTCGTCTTTCCTACTGACTTTGTGGTGCTGGAAATGGAGGAGCACAAGAGTGCAACTCTCATTCTAGGAAGACCTTTCCTAGCAACTGGCCGAACCCTCATTGATGTCCAAAAAGGGGAAGTAACCTTGAGAGTCAATGAGGAGGAGTTCAAGTTGAATGTTGTCAAAGCCATGCAACATCCAGACACCCCAAATGACTGCATGAGTGTTGATATTATTGACTCTCTGATAAGAGAGGTCAATATGGCTGAGAGTCTCGAATCAGAGCTAGAAGACATATTTAAAGATGTTCAGCCTGACCTGGAGGAATCAGAGAGAATAGTAGAACCTCTGAAAATCCCTCAGGAAGAGGAGAAACCTCCTAAACCCGAGCTCAAACCATTACCACCATCCCTGAAATATGCATTTCTGGGAGAAGGTGATACCTTTCCTGTAATTATAAGCTCTACCTTAGAGCCACAGGAAGAGGAAGCACTAATTCAAGTGCTAAGGACACACAAGACAGCTCTTGGGTGGTCCATCAGTGATCTTAAGGGCATTAGCCCAGCCAGATGCATGCACAAGATCCTATTGGAGGGTGACGCCAAGCCTGTGGTCCAACCACAAAGGCGGCTGAACCCAGCCATGAAGGAAGTGGTGCAAAAGGAGGTCACTAAATTACTAGAGGCTGGGATTATTTATCCTATTTCTGACAGCCCCTGGGTAAGCCCTGTCCAAGTCGTCCCTAAAAAGGGAGGCATGACAGTGGTTCACAATGAAAAAAATGAACTAGTTCCTACAAGAACAGTTACAGGGTGGCGTATGTGTATTGATTATCGAAGGCTCAATACAGCCACCAGAAAGGATCATTTTCCTTTACCATTCATAGACCAAATGCTAGAAAGACTAGCAGGTCATGAATACTACTGCTTCCTGGATGGATATTCAGGTTATAATCAAATTGCAGTAGATCCCCAGGATCAGGAGAAAACGGCATTCACCTGCCCATCTGGAGTATTTGCATACAGAATGATGCCATTTGGCCTGTGCAATGCACCTGTAACCTTTTAGTGGTGCATGCTCTTAATTTTCTCTGATATGGTGGAAAAATTCCTGGAAGTCTTCATGGATGACTTTTCAGTATTTGGAGAGTCATTCAGCTCCTGCCTTAACCATTTAGCACTTGTTCTAAAGAGATGCCAAGAGACTAACCTGGTTTTAAACTGGGAGAAGTGTCACTTTATGGTGACTGAAGGAATTGTCCTTGGGCACAAAATCTCGAACAAGGGGATAGAGGTGGATCAAGCTAAGGTAGAGGTAATTGAAAAATTACCACCACCTGCCAATGTTAAGGCAATCAGAAGCTTTCTGGGGCATGCAAGATTCTATAGGAGGTTTATAAAGGATTTTTCAAAAATTGCCAAACCTCTGAGCAACCTGCTAGCTGCTGACACGCCATTTATCTTTGATAAAGAGTGTCTGCAGGCATTTGAGACTCTGAAAGCTAAATTGGTTACAGCACCAATCATCTCTGCACCAGACTGGACATTACCATTTGAATTGATGTGTGATGCCAGTGACCATGCCATTGGTGCAGTGTTGGGACAAAGGCATGACAAGCTTCTGCACGTCATTTACTATGCCAGCCGTGTTTTAAATGACACACAGAAGAATTACACAACCACAGAAAAAGAGCTACTTGCAGTAGTTTACGCCATTGACAAATTCAGATCCTATTTAGTAGGATCAAAAGTGATTGTGTATACTGATCATGCTGCTCTTAAATATCTACTCACAAAGCAGGATTCAAAGCCCAGACTTATAAGATGGGTGTTGCTTCTGCAAGAGTTTGATATAGAAATAAGAGATAGAAAAGGGACAGAGAATCAAGTAGCAGATCACCTGTCCCGAATAGAACCAGTAGAAGGGGCGTCCCTCCCTCTCACTGAGATCTCTGAAACCTTTTCGGATGAGCAACTCTTTGCCATCCAGGAAGTGCCGTGGTTTGCAGACATTGCAAACTACAAGGCAGTGAGATTCATACCCAAAGAGTACAGTAGACAGCAATCAAAGAAGCTGATCACAGATGCAAAGTATTATCTTTGGGATGAGCCGTATCTCTTTAAGAGATGTGCAGACGGAGTAATCCGTAGATGTGTGCCTAAAGAAGAAGCGCAGAAGATCCTTTGGCATTGCCATGGATCACAGTATGGAGGACATTTTGGAAGCGAGCGAACAGCCACAAGAGTCCTCCAAAGTGGCTTCTACTGGCCTACTCTCTATAAAGATTCCCGAGTGTTTGTGCTTAATTGTGACAGTTGCCAAAGATCTGGCAATCTACCTCACAGTTATGCCATGCCTCAACAAGGGATCTTGGAGATTGAGTTGTTTGATGTATGGGGCATTGACTTCATGGGACCTTTCCCACCATAATACTCAAACACTTATATTCTGGTGGCAGTGGATTATGTATCCAAATGGGTGGAGGCTATTGCAACACCCACTAATGACACTAAAACAGTGTTAAAATTCCTCCAGAAACACATCTTCAGCAGATTTGGTACCCCTAGAGTATTAATCAGTGATGGGGGCACTCATTTCTGCAATAAACAGCTTTACTCTGCCTTGGTTCGTTATGGAGTTAGCCACAGGGTAGCTACTCCATATCACCACAGATTAATGGGTAAGCTGAAGTCTCAAATAGAGAACTCAAAAGAATCCTGGAACGGACTATAATTAACCGTAGAAGGGATTGGGCAAGGAGCTTGGATGATGCTCTGTGGGCATACAGAACAGCATTCAAGACCCCTATAGGGACCTCTCCATACCAACTTGTGTATGGAAAGGCATGTCACTTGCCGGTGGAACTGGAACACAAGGCCTATTGGGCAACCAGATTCCTGAACCTTGATGCCAAGTTAGCTGGAGAAAAACATTTACTACAGCTAAATGAGCTAGGGGAATTTAGACTCAATGCTTTCGAGAATGCAAAAATTTACAAGGAGAAAGCAAAAAGATGGCATGATAAGAAATTGTCATCCAGAGTCTTTGAGCCGGGGCAGAAAGTTCTGCTATTTAATTCTAGGCTCAAATTATTCCCCGGGAAATTAAAATCCCGGTGGAGAGGTCCATATGTAATTACAAGTGTATCACCATATGGATACGTAGAGCTTCAGGATAATGACTCTAACAAAAAGTTCATTGTTAATGGACAGAGAATTAAACATTATCTTGAAAGTAACTTCGAGCAAGAATGCTCGAAACTGAGACTTAGTTAGAACTCAGTGGTAGTCTAGCTAAAGACAATAAAGAAGCGCTTGCTGGGAGGCAACCCAGCCATTTACAAAGTTTATTTACTAATTAAATAAATTTCCTTTTTTTACAGGTATGTGTCCAAGTATCTTCAAAGGGTAAAAATAGCAATTGATTGAATTCACAGAGTTACAGGGAAATTTGGAAGCTCACTGCCGCGAAAAAGCCAGTAAGAAACATTTTGGGCGTTGAACGCCCAAAAGAAGCACCCACTGGGCGTTCAACACCAGTAAGGGTAGCCATTTGGGCGTTAAACGCCAGAAAGGAGCATCTTCTGGGCGTTGAACGCCAGAACGAAGCACCTATTGGGCGTTTAACGCCAGATTGTCAGCATCCTGGGCGTTCAGAAAAACACCCAGTGACAAAGGACTTCCTGGCGTTCAACGCCAGAAAGAAGCATCAGCTGGGCGTTGAACGCCCAGGAGAAGCAGCATTTGGGCGTTAAACGCCCAAAACATGCATCGTTTGGGCGTTTAACGCCAGGATGGTGGGGAGGAGGTAAAATTCATTTTTTTACAATTTTTCTAAACTTTTATGTTTCAATCCATGATTTCTTGCATAAACATGTTTCAAAATGTCATCCTTCAAAATCAAATTAGTTTTCTAAGAACCCTAATTTCTAAAATCCCTTTTTTTTTCAAAAATATCAAATATATCTTAATCCATAAAGACAAATTGTTTTCCAATCCAATCCAACTCTTTTAAGTTTGTTTTCAAAACTCAATTATCTTTTTAAAATATTTTTCAAAATTAAAAATTCAGATTTATCTTTTTAAATATTATTCATATCTTTCTCTTTTTAAACTATATCTTTTTCTTATCATATCTATCTTTTATAAATCATATCTTCTATCTTATCTTTTTCTTATTTTCAAAATTTCCCACCCCTCCCTATATATTGAATTCGGCGCCCCTCTCATCATCACCATGCCACACTTGCTCTCCTCCTATCCCGCTCCTTTCTTCTCTTTTGCTTGAGGACAAGCAAAGCTCTAAGTTTGGTGTGGTTATCCGTGATCACAAAAACATACTCATTAAGATCATGGCTCCTAAAGAAAAATAACCCACCCCAAGAGGCAAGAAAGAGAATACTCCAAAGCCACTTTGGAATCAAGGGAAGTTCTTAACTAAAGAACATTCAGACCATTACTACAAAATAATGAGTCACAGATCAGTGATCCCGGAAGTCAAATTTGATCTGAAAGAAGATGAATATCCGGAGATCCAAGAGCAAATTCGAAACAGGAACTGGGAAATTCTAGCCAATCCTGAAACGAAAGTGGGAAGGAACATGGTTCAGGAGTTCTATGCTAATCTATGGCAGACAGACAGGCAAAGAATAATTGGAGCTGCTCTCAACAGAGGAAAGATTGTTCATACCCATCCTGACAAGATCAGGGAGATATTTAAGCTTCCTCAACTGAAAGATGACCCAGACTCCTTTAATAGGAGAATGATGAGGGTAAATAAAGGTCTAGACAAGATTCTAGAGGATATATGCATCCCTGAAGTCAGGTGGACCACCAGCACGACTGGCACCCCAATTCAACTCAAAAGAGAAGATCTAAAACCAGTAACCAGAGGCTGGCTGGATTTCATTGGGCGTTCTATATTGCCCACCAGCAACCGTTCTGAAGTTACCATTAAAAGAGCAGTAATGATTCACTGCATCATGTTGGGAAAAGAAGTAGAGGTCCTTCAACTGATCTCATGTGAATTATACAAAATAGCAAACAGGAATTCCAAGGACGCCAGATTGGCCTATCCAAGCTTAATTTCTATGCTCTGCAAAGATGCCGGAGTGAAGATGGGAATAACAGAGTATATCTCAGTTGAGAGGCCAATCACTAGAATATCAATGGACAGACAACAGCTGCAGGATGATCCAATCAAGAAGAGAGCACAGGAAGTCCTCCCAGAACTTCCTCAATTCGAATATTGGGAACATCTTGAGGCTTCTATTTCCAAATTGCAAGAAGCTATGGACCAAATAAAGGAAGAACAGAACAATCAAAGTAGCATGCTTTGCAAACTGCTTAAGGAACAGGAAGAGCAAGGGCGTGATCTAAGGGAGCTGAAGCGCCAAAAATTAATCCTTGAAAAGCACCCCACATATTAGAGGAACATCTACTTCTCAAAACAACAGGTTGTTAGGTTCCAATTTTTAACTTTATCTCTGTGATAGTGTCTTTATAGAAATTTACCTTAGGAGATATATATAGTAGTAGTAGTAGTAGCAGTAGTAGTAATTAGTATATCTATTCTGGTTTTATTCCCAATTAAGTTATAATTTATTTTTCTCATCATCATCAAGCATGAATAAAATAGTAGATAATTAGAATAAAGAAGTAATTTTTCTTTTTCGAGTTCTTAATAATAAAAATTATAATTAACTATGTGTGGTGGCAATACTTTTTGTTCTCTGAATGAATGCTTGAACAGTGCATAATTTGTATTTTGAATTTGATGAATATTGGCTCCTGAAAGAATGAGGATCACGAAAAATACTATTGATGATCTGAAAAATCATGAATTGGATTCTTGAAGCAAGAAAAAGCATTCAAAAAAAAAAGGGGGATCCAAGGCTTTGAGCATCAATGGATAGGAGGGCCCAAGGAAATAAAATCCAGGCCTAAGCGGCTAAATCAAGCTGTCCCTAACCATGTGCTTGTGGCATGAAGGTCCAAGTGAAAAGCTTGAGACTGAGTGGTTAAAGTCATGATCCAAAGCAAAAGAGTGTGCTTAAGAGCTCTGGACACCTCTAACTAGGGACTTTAGCAAAGCTGAGTCACAATCTGAAAAGGTTCACCCAGTCATGTGTCTGTGGCATTTATGTATCCGGTGGTAATACTGGAAAACAAAGTGCTTAGGGCCACGGCCAAGACTCATAAAATAACTGTGTTCAAGAATCAGCACACTACACTAGGAGAATCAATAGTACTATCTGAATTCTGAGTTCCTAAGGATGCCAATCATTCTGAATTTCAAAGGATAAAGGGAGATGCCAAAACTGTTCAGAAACAAAAAGCTACAAGCCCCGCTCATCTAATAAGAATCTGAGCTCCATTTAAAACTCTTAGATATTATTACTTCTTAATTTCTTGCATCCTATTTTATTTATCTAGTTGCTTGAGGACAAGCAACAGTTTAAGTTTGGTGTTGTGATGAGCGGATATTTTATACGCTTTTTGGGGGTAATTTCATGTAGATTTTAGTATATTTTAATTGGTTTTTAGTTAAATATTATTAGTTTTTAGGCAAAAATCATATTTCTGGACTTCACTATGAGTTTGTGTATTTTTCTGTGATTTCAGGTATTTTCTGGCTGAAATTGAGGGAGCTGAGCAAAAATCTGACTTAGGCTGAAAAAGGACTGCTGATGCTGTTAGATCCTGACCTCCCTGCACTCGAAATGGATTTTCTGGAGCTACAGGAGTCTAATTGAGGCGCTCTCAACGGCGTTGGAAAATAGACATCCAGGGCTTTCCAGCAATATATAATAGTGCATACTTTGTGCGAGAATAAACGACGTAACTTGGTGTTGAACGCCAAGTACATGCTGTTGTCTAGAGTTAAACGCCAGAAACACGTCATGATCCGGAGTTGAACGCCCAAAACACGTCATAACTTGGAGTTCAACTCCAAGAAAAGCCTCAACTCGTGGATAGCTTTAGTCTCAGTCCCAGCACACACCAAGTGGGCCCCAGAAGTGGATTTCTGCACCAATTATCTTAGTTTACTCATATTCTGTAAACCTAGGTTACTAGTTTACTATTTAAACAACTTTTAGAGAATTATTTTGTATCTTATGACATTTTTAGATCTGAACTTTATACACTTTGACAGCATGAGTCTCTAAACTCCATTGTTGGGGGTGAGGAGCTCTGATGCGTCTCGATGAATTAATACAATTACTTTTGTTTTCCATTCAAACACGCTTGTTCTTATCTAAGATGCTCATTCGCGCTTAATTATGGAGAAGGTGATGATCCGTGACACTCATCACCTTCCTCAATCCATGAACGTGTGCCTGACAACCACCTCCATTCTACATCAGATTGAATGAGTATCTCTTAGATTCCTTAATCAGAATCTTCGTGGTATAAGCCGGATTGATGGCGGCTGGTGGACGAAATTGTGATCAATGTATTCTTTGAGTAGTACTTATATAGAAATTGAAATTGGCACGAGTGAAATCATAACTCCGTTCAACTAACCAGCAAGTGTACTGGGTCGTCCAAGTAATACCTTACGTGAGTAAGGGTCGAATCCACAGAGATTGTTGGTATGAAGCAAGCTATGGTCACTTTGCAAATCTCAGTTAGGGAGATTAAAGAGTAATTGTGATTATCATTAAATAGAAAGGAATAATAAAAGGGATAGAAGTACTTATGTAGATTCATTGGTAGGAATTTCAGATAAGCGGAATGGAGGTGCTGTAGAGCTCTAGGACGCCTGCTCTCCTATTCCTTCTACCCAATCCTTCTTACTCCTCTCCATGGCAAGCTTTGTATAGGGGTTCACTATCAGCTGTGGCTACTTTCATTCCTCTCGGGGAAATAACCTGTACGGCTGTCACTCGCACAGCTAACCAGTCTGGAGGCATGACCCATGGTTGATAGCTACATCCCATCCTCGCAGTGAAAGCTATGCACGCACTCTGTCACAGTACGGCCAATCACCGGTTGGTTCCCGCTCCTACTGGAATAGAATCCCTCTTTTGCGTTTGTCACTAACGCCCAGCAGGTTAAAGTTTGAAGCACGTCACAGTCATTCATGAACGGAATCCTACTCGGAATACCACAGACAAGGTGAGACTTTCCGGATTCCCAGGATCCTACTCGGAACACCACAGACAAGGTTGGACTTTCCGGATCCAGATAAATGCCGCCATCCATCTAACTTATACCACGAAGATTCTGTTGGAGAATCTAAGAGATATACATTCAAGCCTTGTTACACGCAGAACGGAAGTGGTTGTCAATCACGCGCGTTCATAAGTGAGAATGATGATGAGAGTTATTAGCTCATCACATTCATCATGTTCTTGAGTACGAATGAATATCTTGGAATAAGAATAAGATAGAGAATTGAATAAAAGAAAATAGAACTTCATTAATCTTTGAGGTACAGCAGAGCTCCACACCCTTAATCTATGGTGTGCAGAAAATCCACCGTTGAAAATACATAAGTAAAAGAAGGTTCAGGCATGGCCGAATGGCCAGCCCCCTAAACGTGATCAATGATCTCCTAAGATGAAGAATAAAATAAAACTGAGATCAAAAGATGATTGATACATTAGTAAATCATCCTATTTATAATAAACTAGCTCCTAGGGTTTACATGAGTAAGTAATTGATGCATAAATCTACTTCCGGGGCCCACTTGGTGTGTGCTTGGGCTGAGCTTGATTTATCCACGAGCAGAGGCTCCTCTTGGAGTTGAATTTCGAGTTATGATGTGCTTTGGGCGTTCAACTCCGGATTATGACGTTTTTCTGGCGTTTAACTCCAAAAAGGAGCGTGTACTTGGCGTTCAACGCCAGTTTGCGTCGTCATTCTTCGAATAAAGTATGGACTATTATATATTGCTGGAAAGCCCTGGATGTCTACTTTCCAACGCCGTTGAGAGCGCGCCAATTGGAGTTCTGTAGCTCCAGAAAATCCATTTCGAGTGCAGGGAGGTCAGAATCCAACAGCATCAGCAGTCCTTTTGTCAGCCTTTTTCAGAGTTTTGCTCAAATCCCTCAATTTCAGTCAGAATTTACCTGAAATCACAGAAAAACACACAAACTCATAGTAAAGTCCAGAAATGTGAATTTAACATAAAAACTAATGAAAACATCCCTAAAAGTAGCTCAAACTTACTAAAAACTATATAAAAACAATGCCAAAAAGCGTATAAATTATCCGCTCATCACAACACCAAACTTAAATTGTTGCTTGTCCCCAAGCAACTGAAAATCAAATAGGATAAAAAGAAGAGAATATACTATAAAGTCCAAAATATCAATGAATATTAATTTAATTACATGAGCGGGACTTGTAGCTTTTTGCTTCTGAACAGTTTTGGCATCTCACTTTTTCCTTTGAAGTTCAGAGTGATTGGCATCTTTAGGAACTTAGAATTTCAGATAGTGTTATTGACTTTCCTAGTTAAGCATGTTGATTCTTGAACACAGCTACTTTTGAGTCTTGGCCGTGGCCCTAAGCACTTTGTCTTCCAGTATTACCACCGGATACATAAATGCCACAGACACATAACTGGGTGAACCTTTTCAGATTGTGACTCAGCTTTGCTAGAGTCCCCAGTTAGTGGTGTCCAGAGCTCTTAAGCACACTCTTTTGCCTTGGATCACGACTTTAACCACTCAGTCTCAAGCTTTTCACTTGGACCTTCATGACACAAGCACATGGTTAGGGACAGCTTGGTTTAGCCGCTTAGGCCTGGATTTAATTTCCTTGGGCCCTCCTATCCATTGATGCTCAAAGCCTTGGATCCTTTTTACCCTTGCCTTTTGGTTTTAAGGGCTATTGGCTTTTTCTACTGCTTTTTCTTTTTCTATATACTCTTTTTAGATCCCCTTTTTTTTTTTTTTTTTTTTCACTGCTTTTTCTTGCTTCAAGAATCAATTTCATGATTTTTCAGATCCTCAATTAACATTTCTCCTTGTTCATCATTCTTTCAAGAGCCAACAATTTTAACACTCATAAACAACAAGATCAAAAGACATATGCACTGTTCATTCATTCATTCAGAAAACAAAAGCATTGTCACCACATCAAAATAATTAAACTAAATTCAATAATAATTTCGAAAATTATGTACTTCTTGTTCTTTTGAATTAAAACATTTTTCTTTTAAGAGAGGTGAAGGACTAATGGATTTTATTTCATAGCTTTAAGGCATGGTTTACATACTAATGATCATGAAGTAGAGACACAAAAACATAAATAAACATAGCATTAAAAACCGAAAACAGAAAAAAAATAAGAACAAGGAATGAATCCACCTCTAGTGGCGTCTTCTTCTTGAAGGACCAATGATGTTCTTCAACTCTTCTATGTCCCTTCCTTGCCTTTGTTGCTCCTCCCTCATTGCTCTTTGATCTTCTCTTATTTCTTGAAGAGTGAGGGCGTGCTCATGGTGTTCCACCCTTAGTTGTTCCACATTATGGCTCAAATCTTCCAAGGAGGTATTAAGTTGCTCCCAGTAGTTGTTGGGAGGAAAGTGCATTTGAGGCATTTGTTGATGATGCACTTCCTCATGTTCTTCTTGAGGGCCGTGAGGAACTTCCCTTGTTTGCTCCATCCTTTTCTTGGTGATGGGCTTGTCTTCTTCTATGGAGGCATCTCCATCTATGATAACTCCGGCTGAATAACATAGATGGCATATGAGGTGAGGGAATGCTAGCCGTGCCATGTATGAAGGCTTGTCAGCTATTTTGTAGAGTTCATTGGCTATGACTTCATGAACCTCTACTTCTTCACCAATCATGATGCTATGAACCATGATGGCCCGATCCACAGTAACTTCAGATCGGTTGCTTGTGGGGATGATGGATCTTTGAATGAACTCCAACCATCCTCTAGCTACAGGCTTGAGGTCCAGTCTTCTTAGTTGGACTGGCTTGCCTTTGGAGTCAACTCTCCATTGGGCGCCTTCCACACAAATGTCCCTAAGGACTTGGTCCAACCTTTGATCAAAGTTGACCCTTCTAGTGTAGGGGTGTTCATCACCTTGCATCATAGGCAAATGAAATGCCAACCTCACATTCTCCGGACTAAAATCCAAGTATTTCCCCCTAACCATGGTGATATAGTTTTTCGGACTTGGGTTCATACCTTGGTTATGGTTTCTAGTGATCCATGCATTGGCATAGAACTCTTGAACCATTAAAATTCCAACTTGTTGTATGGGGTTGGCTATGACTTCCAAACCTCTTCTTTGAATTTCAAGTCGGATTTCCGGATACTCATTCTTTTTGAGTTTGAAAGGGACCTCATGGATCACTTTCTTCTTTGCCACAACATCATAGAAGTGGTCTTGGTGGCTCTTGGAGATGAATCTCTCCTTCTCCCATGACTCGGAAGTGGAAGCTTTTGCCTTCCCTTTTCCTTTTCTTGAGGAAACTCCGGCCTTGGGTGCCATTGATGGTGAATGAACAATAAAAAGCTTAGGCTTTTTACCACACCAAACTTAAAATTTGCTTGTCCCCAAGCAAAAAGAAAAGAAGAGTAGAAGAAGAAGAAGAAAATATGGAGAGAGGGAGAAGAGAGGGTTCGGTTATGTGGGAGAATGTGGGTTTGTGTTGTGTGAAAATGTAAAAGAAAAGAAGGGTATTTATAGGGAGGGGGGAGGGTATAGGTTCGGCCATGTTGGGTGGGAAAGGGTGGGAAATTGAATTTGAAAGTAGTGGGGGTGTATGGGGAAGAGGGGTTGATGTGAATGGTGAATGGGGTAATTGGGAAGAGGAATTGAGGTGATAGGTGAAGGTTTTTGGGAAGTGTGACATTGAGAATGAGATTTGGATTAGAAGAGTGTGATTAGGATTAAAAGGAATGTGGTAGGTGGGGATCCTGTGGGGTCCACAGATCCTGAGGTGAGGATCCTGTGGGGTCCACAGATCCTGAGGTGAAAACAAATACCATTCTTTCACCATATAGGCATGTAACATGCCTTGATGCATCATTCTGGCGTTCAAACGCCCCTTGATGCACGTTCTGGGCGTTAAACGCCCATGTTATGCATGTTTCTGGCGTTGAACGCCAGTTTCATGCTTGTTTCTGGCGTTCAGCGCCAGATTGTCCTCTGTGTGCGCATCCTGGCATTAAACGCCAGGTTGTTGCTTGTTTTGGGCGTTCAACGCCAGAATGGTGCTCTGTTCTGGCGTTGAACGCCGGCCAGATGCACCTTCTGGGCGTTGAACGCCAGCCCGTGCGTCCCCAGGGTGAAAAATTTTTTTCTTCTGTTTTTGACTCTGTTTTTAATTTTTTTGATTTTTTCGTGACTCCTCATGATCATGTACCTAATGAAACACAGAAATAACAAAGAAACAAAATAAAATAAAATTAGATGAATAAAATTGGGTTGCCTCCCAACAAGCGCTTCTTTAATGTCAATAGCTTGACAGTGGCTCTCATGGAGCCACAAGGTGATCAGGTCAATTTAAGTGTGGTATTCCCAACACCAAACTTAGAGTTTGGATATGGGGTTTGGACACCAAACTTAGAGTTTGGTTGTGGCCTCACAACACCAAACTTAGAGTTTGACTGTGTGGGCTCTTCTTGACTCTGAACTGAGAGAAGCTCTTCATGCTTACTTTCTTTTGTCATAGAGGGATGGCCATGTGCTTGAAACACAAGGTAGTCCCCATTCAATTGAAGGACTAACTCACCTCTGTTGACATCTATCACAGCTCCTGCTGTGGCTAGGAAAGGTCTTCCTAGGATGATGCATTCATCATCTTCCTTCCTAGTTTCTAGGATTATGAAATCAGTAGGGATGTAAAGGCCTTCAACCTTTACTAGCACGTCCTCTACTAATCCATAAGCTTGTCTCACTGACTTGTCTGCCAGTTGTAATGAGAACAAGGCAGGTTGTACCTCAATGATTCCCAGCTTCTCCATCACAGAGAGTGGCATAAGATTTATTCCTGACCCCAGATCACATAGAGCCTTTTCAAAGCTCATGGTGCCAATGGTACAAGGTATTAGGAACTTGCCAGGATCTTGTTTCTTTTGAGGTAGAGTCTTCTGAATCCAAGTATCTAGTTCATGAATGAGCAAGGGAGGTTTACTTTCCCAAGTCTCATTATCAAACAACTTGGCATTCAGCTTCATGATAGCTCCTAAATATTGAGCAACTTGCTCTCCAGTCACATCTTCATCCTCTTCAGAGGATGAATATTCTTCAGCGCTCATGAATGGCAGAAGGAGGTTTAGTGGAATCTCTATGGTCTCTGTATGAGCCTCAGATTCATTAGGATCCTTAATAGGAAACTCCTTCTTGCTTAAGGGACGTCCCAGGAGGTCTTCCTCCTTAGGATTTTCGTCCTCCTCCTCCCTAGTGCATTCGGCCTCTTTGATTAAATCAATGGCCTTGCACTCTCCTTTTGGATTTTCTTCAGTATTGCTTGGGAGAGTACTGGGAGGGGTTTCAATAACTTTCTTACTCAGCTGGCCCACTTGTGCCTCCAAATTTCTAATGGAGGATCTTGTTTCATTCATGAAACTGAAAGTGGCTTTTGACAGATCAGAGACTATGTTGGCTAAATTAGAATTGTTTTGTTCGGAGTTCTCTGTCTGTTGCTGAGAAGATGATGGATATGGCTTACTATTATTCAGCCTTGCACGTCCACCATTGTTAAAACCTTGATGGGGTTTTTGTTGATCCTTCCAGGAGAAATTCGGATGATTTCTCCATGATGAGTTATAGGTGTTTCCATAAGGTTCACCTAAGTAATTAACTTCTGTCATGGCAGGGTTTTCAGGATCATAAGCTTCTTCAGAAGCTACCTCTCTAGTACTGTTGGATGCATGTTGCAGTCCATTCAGATTCTGAGAGATCATGTTGACCTGTTGAGTCAACACTTTGTTCTGAGCCAATATGGCATTCAGAGCATCAATTTCAAGAACTCCTTTCTTCTGAGGTACCCCATTGTTCACGGAATTCCTCTCAGAGGTATACATGAACTGGTTGTTTGCAACCATGTCAATGAGTTCTTGAGCCTCTTCAGGCGTTTTCTTCAGGTGAATAGATCCACCTGCAGAATGATCCAATGACATTTTCGAAAATTCAGAGAGACCATAATAGAATATATCTAATATGGTCCATTCTGAAAACATGTCAGATGGACATCTTTTAGTCAGCTGCTTGTATCTTTCCCAAGCTTCATAGAGGGATTCACCATCTTTTGTTTGAAGGTTTGAACATCCACTCTCAGCTTGCTCAGCTTTTGAGGAGGAAAGAACTTATCTAAAAATGCAGTGACAAGCTTATCCCATGAGTCCAGGCTATCCTTGGGTTGAGAATCCAACCACACTCTAGCTCTGTCTCTTACAGCAAATGGGAAAAGCATGAGTCTGTAGACTTCAGGATCAACTCCATTTGTCTTTACAGTCTCACAGATCTGCAAGAATTCAGTTAAAAACTGATAAGGATCTTCAGATGGAAGTCCATAAAACTTGCAGTTTTGTTGCATTAAGGCAACTAATTGAGGCTTAAGCTCAAAGTTATTGGCTCCAATGGCAGGAATGGAGATGCTTCTTCCATTAAACTTGGACGTTGGCTTAGTGAAGTCACCAAGCATTCTTCTTGCATCATTATTATTATTTTCGGCCATCACCTCTTGTGCTAATGTTTCTGAAAGGTTGTTTCTGGATTGTTGTATTTTAGCTTCTCTTAATTTTCTCTTCAGAGTCCTTTCAGGTTCTGGATCAATTTCAACAAGAGTGCCTTTATCCTTGTTCCTGCTCATATGAAAGAGAAGAAAACAAGAAAAGAAAAAGGAATCCTCTATGTCACAGTATAGAGATTCCTTTATGTTAGTAGAAAAAGAAGGGGGGGTAGAAGAATGAAGAAGGAGGTTCGGATTTATGGATGAAGAGAGGTGAAGAGAAGTGTTAGTAATTAAATAATTAAATAGAATAAGAAAAGAGAAGAGGAATTTCGAAAATAATGTTTGAAAAGGGGTTAGAGATTTTCGAAAATTAGAGATAAAATGTAATTAAATTAAAACATGAAACAATTAATTAATTAAAAAGAATTTTTGAAAAAGAGAGAGATATTTTCGAAAATAGAAGAGGGAAAATTAGTTAGGTGGTTTTGAAAAAGATAAGAAACAAACAAAAAGTTAGTTAGTTGATTGAAAAAGATTTGAAATCAAAATTGAAAAAGATAAGAAGATAGCAAGTTAGATAAGATATTTTGAAATCAAATTTTAAAAAAAATATAAAATTTTTGAAACAAATAAGATAAGAAAATAAAAAGATTTTTAAGAAAAAGATATTTTGAAAAAGATTTAATTTTTAAAATTACTTAGCTAACAAGAAACTACAAGATAAGGTTCTAGAACTTAAAGATTGAACCTTTCTTAACAAGAAATTAACAAACTTCAAATTTTTGAACCAATCACATTAATTGTTAGCTAATTTTTCGAAAATTACATATTAAAGATAAGAAAAAGATTTTGAAAATAATTTGAAAAAATATTTTTGAAATTTTCGAAAAAAAAAAAAAAAAAGAAAAAATTGAAAAAGATATGATTTTTGAAAAAGATTTTGAAAAGATAAGATTTTTAAAATTGAAATTTTGACTTGACTTGTAAGAAACAACTAATTTTGAAAATTTTTGACCAAGTCAACCCAAAATTTCGAAATTTTGGAGGGAAATAAGGAAAAGATATTTTTGATTTTTAAATTTTTAAAGAAAAACACAAAAATGACTCAAAACATGAAAATTTTGGATCAAGACACAAGATGCATGCAAGAATGCTATGAATGTCAAGATGAACACCAAGAACACTTTGAAGATCATGATGAACATCAAGAACATATTTTTCAAAAATTTTTGGTGCAAAGAAAACATGCAAGACACCAAACTTAGAAATTTTTAATGCATGGAAAATATGAATGCAAAAATGCACATGAAAAACATCAAACAACACAAAACAAGAAATCATCAAGATCAAACAAGAGGACTTGTCAAGAACAACTTGAAGATCATGAAGAACACTATGAATGCATGGATTTTCGAAAAAATGCAAGAAAAATTTTAAAAGCATGCAATTGACACAAAACTTAAAAATTGACTCAAGACTCAAACAAGAACACAAAATATTTTTGGATTTTATGATTTTCTAATTTTTTTGGATTTTTTTTATTAATATTTTCGAAAATAAGGTTTTGAAAAACGAAAAATAAAAGAAAAATTTTGAAAAAGATTTTTGAAAAGAAAATTACCTAATCTGAGCAACAAGATGAACCGTCAGTTGTCCATACTCGAACATTCCCCGGCAACGGCGCCAAAAACTTGGTGGACGAAATTGTGATCAATGTATTCTTTGAGTAGTACTTATATAGAAATTGAAATTGGCACGAGTGAAATCACAACTCCGTTCAACTAACCAGCAAGTGTACTGGGTCGTCCAAGTAATACCTTACGTGAGTAAGGGTCGAATCCACAGAGATTGTTGGTATGAAGCAAGCTATGGTCACTTTGCAAATCTCAGTTAGGGAGATTAAAGAGTAATTGTGATTATCATTAAATAGAAAGGAATAATAAAAGGGATAGAAGTACTTATGTAGATTCATTGGTAGGAATTTCAGATAAGCGGAATGGAGGTGCTGTAGAGCTCTAGGACGCCTGCTCTCCTATTCCTTCTACCCAATCCTTCTTACTCCTCTCCATGGCAAGCTTTGTATAGGGGTTCACTATCAGCTGTGGCTACTTTCATTCCTCTCGGGGAAATAACCTGTACGGCTGTCACTCGCACAGCTAACCAGTCTGGAGGCATCACCCATGGTTGATAGCTACATCCCATCCTCGCAGTGAAAGCTATGCACGCACTCTGTCACAGTACGGCCAATCACCGGTTGGTTCCCGCTCCTACTGGAATAGAATCCCTCTTTTGCGTTTGTCACTAACGCCCAGCAGGTTAAAGTTTGAAGCACGTCACAGTCATTCATGAACGGAATCCTACTCGGAATACCACAGACAAGGTGAGACTTTCCGGATTCCCAGGATCCTACTCGGAACACCACAGACAAGGTTGGACTTTCCGGATCCAGATAAATGCCGCCATCCATCTAACTTATACCACGAAGATTCTGTTGGAGAATCTAAGAGATATACATTCAAGCCTTGTTACACGCAGAACGGAAGTGGTTGTCAATCACGCGCGTTCATAAGTGAGAATGATGATGAGAGTTATTAGCTCATCACATTCATCATGTTCTTGAGTACGAATGAATATCTTGGAATAAGAATAAGATAGAGAATTGAATAAAAGAAAATAGAACTTCATTAATCTTTGAGGTACAGCAGAGCTCCACACCTTTAATCTATGGTGTGCAGAAAATCCACCGTTGAAAATACATAAGTAAAAGAAGGTTCAGGCATGGCCGAATGGCCAGCCCCCTAAACGTGATCAATGATCTCCTAAGATGAAGAATAAAATAAAACTGAGATCAAAAGATGATTGATACATTAGTAAATCATCCTATTTATAATAAACTAGCTCCTAGGGTTTACATGAGTAAGTAATTGATGCATAAATCTACTTCCGGGGCCCACTTGGTGTGTGCTTGGGCTGAGCTTGATTTATCCACGAGCAAAGGCTCCTCTTGGAGTTGAATTTCGAGTTATGATGTGCTTTGGGCGTTCAACTCCGGATTATGACGTTTTTCTGGCGTTTAACTCCAGAAAGGAGCGTGTACTTGGCGTTCAACGCCAGTTTGCGTCGTCATTCTTCGAATAAAGTATGGACTATTATATATTGCTGGAAAGCCCTGGATGTCTACTTTCCAACGCCGTTGAGAGCGCGCCAATTGGAGTTCTGTAGCTCCAGAAAATCCATTTCGAGTGCAGGGAGGTCAGAATCCAACAGCATCAGCAGTCCTTTTGTCAGCCTTTTTCAGAGTTTTGCTCAAATCCCTCAATTTCAGTCAGAATTTACCTGAAATCACAGAAAAACACACAAACTCATAGTAAAGTCCAGAAATGTGAATTTAACATAAAAACTAATGAAAACATCCCTAAAAGTAGCTCAAACTTACTAAAAACTATATAAAAACAATGCCAAAAAGCGTATAAATTATCCGCTCATCAGCGGCATTCATGAGAATCCGGAAAGTCTAAGCCTTGTCTGTGGTATTCCGAGTAGGATTCTGGGATTGAATGACTGTGACGAGCTTCAAACTCCTGAAGGCTGGGCGTTAGTGACAGACGCAAAAGAATCAATGGATTCTATTCCAACCTGATTGAGAACCGACAGATGATTAGCCGTGCTGTGACAGAGCATTTGGACCATTTTCACTGAGAGGATGGGAAGTAGCCATTGACAACGGTGACACCCTACATAGAGCTTGCCATGGAAGGAACCTTGCGTGTGGGAAAAAGATTTCAAGGAAAAGTTGAAATTCAGAGGACAAAGCATCTCCAAAACTCCAACACATTCTCCATTATTAAAGTAACAACTATTTATTTTATGCCCTTTTTACTTTATACGAGGCTAAAGAACTCTATTGGTATCCTGACTAAGATTAATAAAATAAATATAGCTTGCTTCAAACCAATAATCTCCGTGGGATCGACCCTTACTCACGTAAGGTATTACTTGGACGACCCAGTGCACTTGCTGGTTAGTTGTGCGAAGCTGTGTTAAATAGTCCATTAATATTGGCCACACAATTTCGTGCACCACTACGATAAAAGGAGACCAGAAAATAGCATGCCGCTGTTACAACGAAAGTCTGAACCTTAGAGGCAAAGGAGAAAAAATTCACACCATCGAACTCGAGGGAATTCGAGGTTGGGAAGAACTCTGTCCATAACCTGAAGGCGAGATAGAAAAAGTCCAGATCGGAGATGTCCTAGATAAAATGACCAATATCGGTGCAATCCTAAAGGGAGAAGTAAAAGAGTCCCTCATACAGTTCTTAAAGGATAATGACGACCTCTTTGCATGGAAGGCTGCAGACATGCCGGGCATAGACCCCAAGCTAATGTGCCACAAGCTGGTAGTATATTTAGGATCTCGTCCAGTACAGCAGAGGCGTAGAAAGCTCGGACCAGAAAGATCCCAAGATATGGAAGGATAGGTACAAGCTCTACTGGAGGCAGGGTTCATTAGGGAAGTCAAGTACCCACTATGGCTAGCAAATGTCGTCTTAGTAAAAAAGTCAAATGGGAAATGGCAGATGTGCACTAATTACACCGACCTCAACAAGGCTTGCCCAAAAGATCCTTATCCACTCCCAAGCATCGACACTCTAGTGGACGCCTCCTCCGGATATAAGTACCTCTCATTTATGGACGCTTATTTAGGATACAATTAAATCCCGATGTACCCACCTGATCAAGAAAAAACCTCATTCTTAACACCCAAAGCAAACTACTGCTATGTTGTCATGCCATTTGGACTCAAAAACGCAGGAGCCACCTACCAAAGGTTAATGAACAAAGTCTTCACAGATCACATTGGAAAACTAATGGAGGTATACATGGACGATATGTTAGTAAAAACATAAAGCGAGGAATCATTACTGTCCGACCTCGCCCAAGTGTTCAATACCATAAGAAAGCATGGCATGCGACTTAACCCTGCGAAATGCACCTTCACAGTAGAAGCTGGCAAATTCTTGGGATTCATGCTCACACAAAAAGGAATCGAAGCAAACCCGGACAAGTTCTAGGCCATACTTGACATGAAAAGCCCGACCTGTGTCAAAGAAATGCAACAACTCAACGGGCGACTGGCAGCCTTGTCCAAATTTCTAGCCGGATCAGCCATAAGATCTCTCCCCTTCTACGCTATGCTAAGGAAGGGAAAGAAGTTTGAGTCGACATCAGAGTGCGAGCTAGCTTTCTAGGATTTCAAAAAATTCTTGGGACAACGACCCATTTTTACCCGACCTCGAGAAGGAGAAGCACTTATATTATACCTAGCAGTAGGATGCCGGGCAGTAGCTTCGGCACTAGTCAGAGAGGACGAAAGTGGACAGCAACCTATATACTTCATCAGCAAAGCGCTACAAGGGTCCGAACTAAACTATCAAAAGATAGAGAAGTTTGCCTACGCTCTCATATTAACCTCTCGACGACTTTGTCCATACTTCCAGGCTCACACCATCAAGGTTCGGACCAACCAGTCCATAAAAGGCATTTTGCAGAAAACAGATTTAACAGAGAGAATCCTACAGTGGGCAGTCGAGTTATCCGAATTCGACCTCCAATATAAAGCTCGGACAGCGATCAAATCACAGTATCTGGCCGACTTCATTTTAGAGTATACTGACACCCCGGAAATCCCTACAAAGTGGAATCTTTACGTGGATGGCTCTTTAAATAAAACCGAGAGCAGAGCGTGCGTGATAATAGAAAGTAATCTGGGAACCCAAATCGAACTCTCACTAAAGTTTGAGTTCCCTATCTCCAATAACCAGGCGGAATATGAGGCACTATTGGCTGGCTTGAAGCTGGCTAAAAAAGTTGGAGCCCAGAAACTTGTCATCTTTAGCGACTCACATGTTGTTACATCACAAATAGCAGGGACCTACCAAGCCAAAGATCCTACTATGAAAGGGTACCTGTACAAAACCAGGGAACAACTCGGGCAATTCCATGAATATGAGATCCAACATATACCTCGGGAATAGAATGCTCGAGCTGTCACACTCTCAAAATTAGCTAGCACCAAACCAGTGGGCAATAATAGGAGCCTCATCCAGGAAGTACTGCAGAACCCATCAATCTCAGAAGAAGAAAAAATCTTAGCCATATCAGGCCAAGATCAAAGATGGATGACTCCCATAATCAACTACCTCAAATCAGAGATACTGCCTACAGATAAGAAGGAGGCAAAGAGGTTAAAGCCGGAGGCACAGTATTACACCATCATAAACGACATTCTATATAAGAGAGGAATTTCGACACCTCTACTAAAATGTGTACCGACCTCTAAAACAAAAGAGGTCTTAGAAGAGATACACAGTGGCACCTGTGGGAACCATCTCGGAGAACGAGCCCTTGCAAAAAAAGTACTCCGAGTCGAATTCTTTTGGCCGACTTTGCAAAAAGAAGCCACTGAGTACATTAAGACGTGTCCACCATGTCAGAAACATGCTAACTTCCATGTTGCCCCACCAGAGGAACTCATCAGCGTGACATCACCTTGGCCATTTGCAAAGTGGGGACTCGACCTTCTCGTGCCCTTCCCCCAAGGGCCAGGACAAGTTAAGTTCCTCATTGTAGGGGTAGACTATTTCACAAAATGGATAGAGGCAGAGCCCCTAGCCAATGCCACTGCTCAAAGAAGTCAGAAATTCCTATATAGGAACATTATCACGAGGTTTGGGGTTCCTTACTCCATCACCACAGACAATGGCACCCAATTCACAGATACAGGCTTTAGAAAGCTGGTAGTCGACCTAAAGATAAAACACCAATTCACTTCCGTAGAACACCCACAGGCTAACGGACAAGCAAAAGCTTCCAATAAAGTCATACTAGCCAGGTTAAAACGGAGGCTGTAGGACGCAAATGGAGCCTAGGCCGAAGAGCTCCCACAAGTCCTATGGGCATATCGGACAACTCCACACTCTACCACAAAGGAATCACCCTTCCGATTGGCTTATGAAATGGAGGCAATGATACCGGTAGAAGTGGAAGAAGGATCTCCCAGAACGATCCTCTACAGTGAAGAAGCTAACTCCCAACTTCAAAGAGAAGAGCTCGATCTACTCTCAGAAGTCCGAGAAAGAGCTCAGATCAGAGAAGAAGCACTAAAACGCCGTATGGCCTTAAGATACAATCGAAAGGTAATGCAGCAAAGCTTCGCCAACAATGACCTCGTCCTAATCCAAAATGATATTGGAATAAGTCGACCAAAGAGGGAAAGCTAGCAGCCAACTGGAAAGGACCCTATCGAGTCACAGAGATACTAGAAAAAGGTTACTACAAAGTTTTCGAACTTGAGGGTCGAGATCTACCGAGATCATGGCACGCCTGCAACCTAAAAAGATTTTCTACAAAATTCCCTTTATCAAGACACATTAATCTGAAAACGCAAAAATTCATCGGCCGATTATAAAGCTACAGGTCGGCAAGGTGAAAACCAAATTCACCGCCCGATCACGACAATGCTATAGGTCGACAAGGTGAAACCAAAATTCACCGCCCGATCACGACAGAGCTACAGGTCAGTAAGGTGAAAACAAATTCACCGCCCGACCACGATGAAAATTGAATTCATCGTTCGAACTTCTACAAAATCGGCAAGATGAAAAACGACAAAATAATGCAAGAAGTTATAAAAAGCGATCCATGAATAGTGACCTGACAAGGTCTGAAACAAAAAATGGATTGCTAGAAATAACTTAGAATGGAGCAACATAAAAGAAGTCAGACCAGATTAAAGCGACGAAAAGTTATAAAAAGTAATCCCTAAAAAGAGGCCTGGCCAGCCCTAAAAAGCGGATTACTAGAAATAACTTCGAAGGGGACCGACATGAAGAAGTCGGACCAAAGCTACAAAAAGTTATAAAAAGTAATCCATAAAAAGAGACCGGACAAGGTCCAAAAAATGGATTACTAAAAATAACTTCCAAGGGGACCGACATGAAGAAGTCGGACCAAAGCGACAAAAAGTAATCCATAAAAAGAGACCAAACAAGATCCAAAAAATGGATTACTAGAAATAACTTAGAAGAGACCGACACAAAAGAAGTCGGCCGAAGCCGATCAAAGCGACAAAAAGTTATCAAAAAGTAATCCATAAAAAGAGAATGACTGGAACTGCTTTTCATACCTACAGAACCATGGTCAGAGGGAGAATTATTTACTTCCATCTGGACAAAATAAGAGAGGTCTTCAAATTGACTCAACTACAAGATGATTCTGAATCCTTTAATAGGAGAATGGTGAGAGTAGATAAGGGGTTGGATCAAGTTCTAGAGGACATATGCCTCCCTGGAACTAAGTGGATGACCAATTCAAAAGGTGTCCCAAACCAACTCAAGAGGGGAGATCTCAAACCAGTTGCAAGAGGCTGGCTAGACTTCATTGGGCGTTCTATTTTGCCCACTAGTAACCATTCTGAGGTCACTATCAAGAGAGCAGTGATGATTCATTGCATTATGCTGGGAAAAGAAGTGGAGATTCATCATCTGATTGCTTGTGAGATTTACACAATTGCAAACAAGAACTCCACTGAAGCCAAACTGGCTTATCCAAGCTTAATCTCTTTACTATGTAAAGATGCTGGGGTGAGGATGGGAGTAGATGAATTCATTCTAATTGAACATCCAATCACCAAGAAGTCAATGGAAGGACAATTGTAGGATAACTCTATCAAAAGGAGGGCGCAGGAATTCCTCCCTGAACTTCCTGAATTTGACTACTGGGCCCGCCTAGAAGCATCTGTTGCCAAGCTGCAAGAAGCTATGGAACAAATTAAGGAAGAACAGCAGAATCAAAACTGCATGCTCTGCAAACTGCTGAAGGAACAAGAGAAGCAGGGGCATGAGCTTCAGGAGCTGAAGCGCCAGAAGCTCTCCTTTGAAGGGTCAAACACCCCACAAGTTGAAGGAGCATCCACTTCTCAAAATCAAGGTTGTTAAGTCCTAACTCTGTGATAACTTCTATCATTAGGAATCAATTATAGAGTCATTTAAATTTCTATTTTTAATTTTTTTTCTATTATTATTAGTCTTCTCTTATAATTATCTTTGAGTCTTGTTCTTATTTCATGATTAATAAAGTTTAAGGTTCATGTCTTAAAGCTATGAGTGTCCTATGAATCTATCACCTCTCTTAAATGAAAAATGCTTTAATCCCAAAAGAACAAGAAGTACAGGATTTCGAATTCATCTCTGAAACTAGTTGAATTATTTTGATGTGGTGACAATACTTTCTGTTTTCTGAATGAATGCTTGAACAGTGCAATGTCTTTTGAATTTGTTAATTAAAGAATGTTAAACTTGTTGGCTCTTGAAAGAATGATGGAAAAGGAAAAATGTTATTGAGGATCTAAAAAATTATCAGACTGATTCTTGAAAAATTATCAGATCTGAAAAATGTTATTGATTCCAGCAATGTATAATAGTCCATACTTTGCCCGAGATTTGATGGCCCAAACCGGCGTTGCAAATCAGCTTCAGAATTCCTGGCGTTTAACGCCGGAACTGGCACAAAAATTGGAGTTAAACGCCCAAACTGGCACAAAAGCTGGCGTTTAACTCCAGGAAAAGTCTCTACACATGAAAGCTTCAATGCTCAGCCCAAGCATACACCAAGTGGACCCCAGAAGTGGATTTTTACGTCATTTACTCATTTCTGTATATCCTAGGTTACTTGTTCACTATTAATAGGACCTTTTGACATTGTATCTTTACCTCATGACACTTTACACGTTTCATATTGTACCTTCTACGGCATGAGTCTCTAAATCCCATGGTTAGGGGTGAAGAGCTCTGCTGTGTCTTGATGGATTAATGCAATTACTACTGTTTTTCATTCAAACACGCTTGTTTCCATTCTAAGATATCACTTGCTCCTCAACTTGATGAATGTGATGATTCGTGACACTCATCATCATTCTCACCTATGAACGTGTGCCTGACAACCACCTCTGTTCTACTTTAGATTGAGTGAATAACTCTTGGATTCTTTAGCCAGAGTCTTCGTGGTATAAGCTAGAATTGATGGCGGTATTTAGGAGAATCCGGAAGCTCTAAACCTTGTCTGTGGTATTCTGAGTAGGATTCAAGGATTGAATGACTGTGACGAGCTTCAAACTCGCGATTGTGGGGCGTTAGTGACAGACGCAAAAGAATCACTGGATTCTATTCCGACATGATCGAGAACCGACAGATGAATAGCCATGCTGTGACAGAGCGCGTTGACCATTTTCACTGAGAGGATGGGAGGTAGCTATTGACAACGGTGAAACCCTACATACAGCTTGCCATGGAAGGACCCTTGCATGTATGAAGAAGAAGACAGTAGGAAAGCAGAGATTCAGAAGATAGAGCATCTCCAAAACCTCAACCTGTTCTCCATTACTGCAAAACAAGTATTTATTTCATGTTCTTCTACTTTTCACAATTAAACCTGAGAATTATTGATATCCTGACTAAAAGTTACAAGATAACCATAGCTTGCTTCAAGCCGACAATCTCCGTGGGATCGACCCTTACTCACGTAAGGTATTATTTGGACGACCCAGTGCACTTGCTGGTTAGTTGTGCGGAATTGCAAAAGTGTGATTGCAATTTCGTGCACCAAGTTTTTGGCGCCGTTGCCGGAGATTATTCGAGTTTGGACAACTGACGGTTTATCTTGTTGCTTAGATTAGGAATATTTTATTTTTGTTGGTTTAGAGTCTTTTATTTGAGTTTAGTTTCATATTTTAAGTTTGGTGTCAATTTCATGCTTTTGTTTTCTTTTAATTTTTCGAATTTGCATGTTCTTAGTCCTTTCTTGATCTTTAAAAATTCTAAGTTTGGTGTCTTCCTTGTCTTTTCCTTTAGGTTTTCGAAAATTTGTGTGTGATTTTCTAAAAATTTCTAAGTTTGGTGTCTTCCTTGTATTTTCCTTTAAATCTTCGAAATTTTGCTTTAATTTTCAAAATCATATCTTTTTCAAAATAATTTTCAATCATATCTTTTTAATTGCTAATTCCAAAATCCTTTTAATTAATTAATCTAGTTTTCAATTTGCTTTGATTTTATTTTCTTTTAGGTTTCGAAATTTTATTTTATTTTATTTTCTATTTTATTTTATTATTTTCGGTCATTCCTAAAAAAAAATTTTTACTTTACTTGTGAATCCATATCATTTCCCTTTCTCCATCATGGACCTAAGTGGAATTGAGTAGTCCAGAAGGACTCTGGGGTCATATGCTAACCCCATTACAGCTGCATATGGGAGTAGCATCTGTATACCTCCCATTAAAGCAAGCAGCTTTGAGCTAAATCCTCAACTCATTATCATGGTGCAGCAAAATTGCCAGTATTCCGATCTTCCACAGGAAGAACCTACTGAGTTTCTGGCATAGTTCTTACAAATTGCTGACATAGTACATGATAAAGAGGTGGATCAAGATGTCTACAGATTATTACTGTTTCCATTTGCTATAAAATATCAAGCTAAGAGGTGGTTGAATAACCAACCCACAGCAAGTATAAAAACATGGAGACAGTTATCAGACAAATTCCTGAATCAATTTTACCCTCCAAAAAGGATGACACAGCTGAGACTGGATATCCAAGGCTTTAACCAAGAGGATCATGAATCCCTTTATAATGTCTGGGAGAGGTACAGAGGTATGCTAAGGAAATGTCCCTCTGAAATGTTTTCAGAGTGGGTACAGTTAGACATCTTCTACTATGGGCTTACAGAAAAAGCTCAGATGTCTCTAAACCACTCAGCGGGTGGATCTATACATATGAGGAAGACGATTGAAGAGGCTCAAGGGCTCATAGATACGGTTGCTAGAAATCAACATCTATACTCAAGCAATGAGTCCTTTACAAAAGAAGAAGCTATGGCAGTAGCTACTGATCCTAATCCTCAAGAACAGATTGTTGAGCTTAATCAGCAATTACACCTGATGACAAAACAGTTAGCAGAATTTAAAGAAATGCTCTAAGAAACTAAAATTGCTAACAAGAACATAGAATCACAATTGAATCAGACAAAACAGTAGTTATCTAAACAGATAACAGAAGAATGCCAAGCAGTACAACTGAGGAGTGGGAAGACATTGAATAACACTGCTCAAAGTGGCAAAAAGCCAAGAAAGGAACAACTGCCAGAGGATAACCAAACCACTGCCCAAAATCCCTCTGAGGACAGTAAGAGCCAGAGAGGAATACTCCTGGCGTTTAAACGCCAGAAAGGGGGGAAAAGTTGGCGTTAAACGCCCATTCCTTGCCCAGTTCTGGCGTTCAAACGCCAGAAAGGGGGGAAAGTTGGTGTTAAACGCCCATTCCTCACCCAGTCCTGGCGTTCAAACGCCAATGAGGAATCAGACACCTGAGAGTGCTGATAGTAACCCCTCTAAAAAGACTTCTCCAACCACCTCTGGAGGGAATAAACCTGCAGCAACTAAGGTTGAAGAATATAAAGCCAAGATGCCTTATCCTCAATAACTCCGCCAAGCGGAACAGGATAAATAATTTGCCCGCTTTGCAGACTATCTAAGGACTCTTGAAACAAAGATTCCGTTTGCAGAGGCACTTGAGCAAATACCTTCTTATGCTAAGTTCATGAAAGAGATCTTAAGTCATAAGAAGGATTGGAGAGAAACTGAAAAAGTATTTCTCACTGAAGAATGCAGTGCAGTCATTCTGAAAAGCTTACCAGAGAAGCTTCAAGATCCAGGAAGCTTTATGATACCATGCACATTAGAAGGTGCTTGTACCAAGACAGCCCTATGTGACCTTGGAGCAAGTATCAATCTAATACCTGCATCCACTATCAGAAAGCTTGGGTTGACTGAAGAAGTCAAACCAACCCGGATATGTCTCCAACTTGCTGATGGCTCCATTAAATATCCATCAGGCATAATTGAGGACATGATTGTCAAGGTTGGGCCATTCGCCTTTCCAACTGATTTTGTAGTGCTGGAAATGGAGGAGCACAAGAGTGCAACTCTCATCCTAGGAAGACCTTTCCTAGCAACTGGACGAACTCTTATTGATGTACAAAAAGGGGAAGTAACCCTGAGAGTCAATGAGGATGAGTTCAAGTTGAATGCTGTCAAAGCTATGCAGTATCCAGACACATCAAATGACTGCATGAGTGTTGATATTATTGACTCTTTGGTGGAAGAGATCAATATGACTGAAAGTCTAGAATCAGAGCTAGAGGACATCTTCAAGGATGTTCAGCCTGATCAGGAGGAACCAGAGGAAATAAAAGAATTTTTGAAAATTCCTCAGGAAGAGGATAAGCCTCCCAAACCTGAGCTCAAACCACTACCACCATCCCTGAAATATGCATTTCTGGGAGAGGGTGACACTTTTCCAGTGATCATAAGCTCTGCTTTAAATTCACAGGAAGAGGAAGCACTAATTCAAGTGCTAAGGACACACAAGACAGCTCTTGGATGGTCCATAAGTGATCTTAAGGGCATTAGCCCAGCAAGATGCATGCACAAGATCCTATTGGAGGATAATGCCAAACCAGTGGTTCAACCACAAAGGCGGCTAAATCCAGCCATGAAGGAGGTGGTGCAGAAAGAGGTCACTAAATTACTAAAGGCTGGGATTATTTATCCTATTTCTAATAGCCCCTGGGTGAGCCCTGTCCAAGTTGTCCCCAAGAAGGGAGGCATGACAGTGGTTCATAATGAAAAGAATGAACTGGTTCCTACAAGAACAGTTACAGGGTGGCGTATGTGTATTGATTACAGAAGGCTCAATACAGCTACCAGAAAGGATCATTTTCCTTTACCATTCATAGACCAAATGCTAGAAAGACTAGCTGGTCATGATTATTACTGCTTTTTGGATGGCTATTCAGGTTACAACCAAATTGCAGTAGATCCTCAGGACCAAGAGATCCTCAGTAGATCCTCTAAACCAATAGAAAATCCTTTCGTACAAATGTTTGGTTGTCACAAGTAATAAAACCCAATAAAATTTATAAAGCGAAGTATTCAAACCTCGGGTCGTCTTCTCAAAGAATTGCAGGAAAGTATGATTTATTATTGGTTATGAAAAATAGTATTTTTTGGGTTTTTGAAATAAGGAACAAGTAATTTAGATGACATAAAAATTAAATTAATAATTATAAAAACTCTTGGCAAGGTATGAAAATTTGAAGTCCTATCCTAGTTATCCTTATCAATGGTGATGAGAATTATATTTTTTCTCCTACTCAGTCAACCTCTAACTATGGAGGTAAGTCATGTGGATAAATCAATTTAACACCTAAAGTCCTAGTCAACTCCTAAAGAAAGACTAGAGTTATAGGAATCTAAATCAATAATCAAAGATAACAATTATCAATCACGATGAGTTTGACAACTCAAGAGTCACCAATTAATCAACCAAAGCCAAGAATGTAGAAATCTAAATAAAAGTTGATGCATGAAAACTTGTCTCTCAACAAATTTCCCTTTGGCAAGTATACCGAATTGTCGTCAAGTAATAACTCACAAAAGAGTGAGGTCGAATCCCACAGAGATTAACGGATGACGAATCATATTGGAGTGATAAGTAACAAGGTAATGTAAATGGCATAAAAGTAAAGAAAGTAATAAAGTGCAGAAAAGTAAAATGGCAAGAAAAGTAAATGTAAGAACTAAAAATAAAATGAACATTGGGATCAAGAGATATTGCAATCCTCCGGATCAAGTTCATTCTCATCTCTTCCTCAATCAATGCATTCATTGATCTCCTTGGCAATCTTAAGTGATTGGTTCCCAATTCCTTGGCAATCCAATCTCTCTAAGCTTGAAAAATTTCTCAATTCCTTGATTTAATTGCTTATGGGAAGAGATGAAGTTTGGACACTGATTATACCACACACATTCATAGATCAAAGTATTGGTAGGATTAAATGTCACAATATCCATCCAACCCCCAACCTAATCCAATGTGAGAGAGCATTTCTAGCATGATTTCCTCATTCCTCTTCCAAGGTTCCGAGGAAATCCAAGTATGAGCAATTTCTCTTCCAAGACAATTATCCAATTGGATGAAGATCGAAAGCTCTCTAGTAAAATCAAGAGAAAAGAAAGAAGAAGAAGAATAAGAACTACAATTGATCCATTGAATCACAATAGAGCTCTCTAACCCAATGAAAAGAGTTAGTTGATCATTGCTCTACCAAAATAGAAAAGAAAGAAAGTGCAGAAAAGTAAAGATGAAGATTAAAACTAACATTGAAACTTCCAAATTCATAAATAAAAAGTACAAAGAAAAGAAAGAGAAGGAAAAGTGTGTGAGGGGAGGGAGTCCAAAGACCCTTCTTCAATCCCCAATCTCCAGCCTGTATCCTTTGAATGTAAAGACTAAGGCCTTTATATAGGCTTTCCTAAATTACAAAATTAAAATCAAATTATAATTAAATGAAAATTCCTATTCTAGATGCTTCTTGTGGCCTTGATTGGTTGACAATTGTGGGCTTGCTTGCTTGAGCTTGGGTGGTCCATGAAAGAGAAGTGAATCAAGTTGAGGTCCAGGTGCTAATGTTAATGCTATCATTAGCCACACTAACGCTACAAGTGTGGCGTTAGTGCCAAAGTTATTGTGGCTAACGTTGCACTTGTTACCAATTGGTGTTTTTGGGGCTTAAAAGATGCCTCTTGTTTGTTGATGAGCGGATAATTTGTACGCTTTTTGGCATTATTTTTAGTATGTTTCTAGTAGGATTTAGTTAGTTTTTAGTATATTTTTATTAGTTTTTAGTTAAAATTCACTTTTCTGCACTTTACTATGAGTTTGTGTGTTTTTCTGTGATTTCAGGTATTTACTGGCCGAAATTGAGGGACCTGAGCAAAAATCTGATTCAGAGACTGAAAAGGACTGCAGATGCTGTTGGATTCTGACCTCCCTGCACTCGAAGTGGATTTTCTGGAGCTACAGAAGCCCAATTGGCGCGCTCTCAACGGCGTTGGAAAGTAGACATCCTGGGCTTTCCAGAAATATATGATAGTCCATACTTTGCCCAAGATTTGATGGCCCAAACTGGCGTTGAAAGTCACCTTCAGAATTCCCAGCGTTAAACGCCGGAACTGGCACCAAAGTGGGAGTTAAACGCCCAAACTGGCACAAAAGCTGGCGTTTAACTCCAAGAAGAGTCTCTACACGAAAATGCTTCAATGCTCAGCCCAAGCACACACCAAGTGGGCTCGGAAGTGGATTTTTATGTCATTTACTCATCTTTGTAATTCTTAAGCTACTAGTTCCCTATAAATAGGACCTTTTACTATTGTATTTTCATCTTGGTTTTTCTGGTTCCCTCTCTGGGACGGAAGCCAATGATCACTTTTGTTCTTATGTATCTTCAATGGTGGAGTTTCTACACACCATAGATTAAAGTGTGGAGCTCTGCTGTACCTCGAGTATTAATGCAATTACTATTGTTCTTCTATTCAATTCCGCTTGTTCTTGTTCCAAGATATCACTTGTTCTTCAACTTGATGAATGTGATGATCCGTGAGACTCATCATCATTCTCACCTATGAACGTGTGATTGACAACCACCTCCGTTCTACCTTAGATTGGGTGAATATCTCTTGGATTCCTGATACACGATGCATGGTTGATCGCCTGACAACCGAGCGCTCGCCTGACAAACGAGCCAGCCATTCCGTGAGATCAGAGTCTTCGTGGTATAGGCCAGAACTGATGGCGGCATTCAAGAGAATCCGGAAGGTCTAACCTTGTCTGTGGTATTCTGAGTAGGATTCAATGATTGAATGACTGTGACGTGCTTCAAACTCGCGATTGTGGGGCGTTAATGACAGACGCAAAAGAATCACTGGATTCTATTCCGACATGATCGAGAACCGACAACTGGATAGCCGTGCCGTGACAGGGTGCGTTGAACATTTCCACTGAGAGGATTGGAGGTAGCCGCTGACAACGGTGAAATCCTTGCATAAGCTTGCCATGGAAAGGAGTAAGAAGGATTGGATGAAGACAGTAGGAAAGTAGAGAGACGGAAGGGACAAAGCATCTCCATTCGCTTATCTGAAATTCTCACCAATGGAATACATAAGTATCTCTATCTTTATCTTTTTGTTTTATTCATATATCATCCATAACCATTTGAGTCTGCCTGACTAAGATTTACAAGGTGACCATAGCTTGCTTCATACCAACAATCTCCATGGGATCGACCCTTACTCGCGTAAGGTTTATTACTTGGACAACCCAGTGCACTTGCTGGTTAGTTGTGCGGAGTTGTGATAAAGAGTTGAGATTGCAATGAGCGTACCATGTTGATGGCGCCATTGATGATCACAATTTCGTGCACCAAGTTTTTGGCGCCGTTGCCGGGGATTGTTTCGTGTATGGACAACTGACGGTTCATCTTGTTGCTTAGATTAGGTAATTTTTTTTTTCAGAATTTCTTTAAAAATGAATTCTAGAGTTTCATGATGATCTGTTGAAATCTGGCTGGCTGAGAAGCCATGTCTAATCTTATTGGACCAAGGTTTCAACTTATCATCACAAGAGCTTGTTGATTTCTATCAAACTTGCTATTGGAGCAATGATCTGCTGAGGCTTGGCTGGCCATTGGCCATGTCTAGTGTTTTGGACCGAAGCTTTCTTTGAAAGCTTGGCTGGCTGTGAAGCCATGTCTAATTCCTGGACCGGAGTCTTAGACTAGCATTGCAATGATTCCTGGAATTCAAATTAAGAATTCTGAAACCTTTATTTTCTATTTTCATATAATTTTCGAAAAAACCAAAAAAATTTTACAAAATCATAAATACCAAAAATATTTTATGTTTCTTGTTTGAGTCTAGTGTCTTATTTTAAGTTTGGTGTATTGCATGCATTGTTTATTTGATCTTGGTTCTATTTTCAAGTCAATAGTACATGGAACTGAAGATTCAGAACATGCAGCAGAGGAATTACACAGAAAAAGCTGGGCGTTCAAAATGCCCAGTGAAGAAGGACAGACTGGCGTTTAAATGCCAGCCAGGGTGCCTGGCTGGGCGTTTAATGCCCAAAAGGGCAGTGCATTGGGCGTTAAACGCCAGAATGTGCACCATTCTGGGCGTTTAACGCCAGGATGGCACAAGAGGGAAGATTCTGTTTTTAATGCAAATTTTTTTCAGGTTTTCAAAGTTTTTCAAAATCAAATCTTTTTCAAATCATATCTTTTCAATCAAATCTTTTTCAAAATCAATTTCTTTCCTTTTTCAAAGATACTTGCTAACAATTAATGATTTGATTGAACATTTTAAGTATGTTGCCTTTTCTGCTGAGAGAGGTTTAATGTTTGAATCATATCTTTTCTTGTTAGGCAAGTCATTAATTTTTTTAAATCAAATCTTTTTAAATTGTTTTTCAAATCATATCTTCTCAATCACATCTTTTTAAAACCATAACTTTTAAATCACATCTTTTTCAAAAAAAGTTTTCAATCATATCTTCTTCAAAATCTTTTTCAAAATGTTTTTAAAATCTTTTTAATTAATTTTCAAAAAATCTCTTCCCCTCTTCTCACATCCTTCTATTTATGGAGTATCACTCCTCCTCAATGCACAATTCGAACTCTAGCTCACTAAGTTCGAATTCTTCTACCTCTTTCCTCTATTTTTTTTTTGTTCCTCTGACACCTCAAGGAATCTCTATATTGTGACATAGAGGATTCCACATTTTCTTGTTCTCTTCTCTTTCATATGAGCAGGAGCAAAGACAAAAGCATTCTTGTTGAAGCTGACCCTGAACCTGAAAGGACCTTGAAGCGAAAGCTAAGAGAAGCTAAGGCACAACTCTCTGTAGAGGACCTAACAGAAATCTTCAAAGAAGAAGAAACCATGGCAGCCGAAAACAACAACAATGTCAACAATGCAAGGAAGGTGCTTGGTGACTTTACTGCACCTACTCCCGACTTCTATGGGAGAAGCATCTCTATCCCTGCTATTGGAGCAAACAACTTTGAGCTTAAGCCTCAATTAGTTTCTCTAATGCAACAGAATTGCAAGTTCCATGGACTTCCATTGGAAGATCCTCATCAGTTCTTAGCTGAATTCTTGCAAATCTGTGACACTGTCAAGACTAATGGGGTTGACCCTGAGGTCTACAGACTAATGCTATTCCTTTTTGCTGTAAGAGACAGAGCTAGGACATGGTTGGACTCACAACCTAAAGAAAGCCTGAACTCTTGGGAAAAGCTAGTCAATGCCTTCTTGGCAAAGTTCTTTCCACCTCAAAAATTGAGTAAGCTTAGAGTGGAAGTCCAAACCTTCAGACAGAAGGAAGGAGAATCCCTCTATGAAGCTTGGGAAAGATACAAACAATTGATCAGAAAGTGTCCCTCTGATATGCTTTCTGAATGGAGCATCATAGGTATTTTCTATGATGGTCTCTTTGAACTATCCAAGATGTCTTTGGATAGCTCTGCTGGAGGATCTCTTCATTTGAAGAAGATGCCTACAGAAGCTCAAGAGCTAATTGAAATGGTTGCAAATAACCAATTCATGTACACTTCTGAAAGGAATCCTGTGAACAATGGGACAAATCAGAAGAAAGGAGTTCTTGAGATTGATACTCTGAATGCCATATTAGCTCAGAACAAGATATTGATTCAGCAAGTCAATTTGATTTCTCAAAGTCTGTCTGGAATGCAAAATGCACCTGGCAGTACTAAGGATGCTTCATCTGAAGAAGAAGCTAATGATCCTGAGAACCCTTCAATGGAAGAGGTGAATTACATGGGAGAACCCTATGGAAACACCTATAATTCTTCATGGAGAAATCATCCAAATTTCTCATGGAAGGATCAACAGAGACCTCAACAAGGTTTCAACAACAATAATGGTGGAAGAAACAGGTTTAGCAATGGCAAGCCTTTTCCATCATCTTCTCAGCAACAGACAGAGAATTTTGAGCAGAACCACTCTGACTTAGCAACCATGGTCTCTGATCTAATCAAAACCACTCAAAGTTTCATGACTGAAACAAGGTCCTCCATTAGGAACTTGGAGGCACAAGTGGGAAAGCTGAGCAAGAAAGTTACTGAACTCCCTCCTAGTACTCTTCCAAGCAATACAGAAGAAAATCCAAAAGGAGAGTGCAAGGCCATCAACATGGCCGAATTTGGAGAGGAGGAAGAGGCAGTGAACGCCACTGAGGAAGACCTCAATGGGCGTGCACTGACCTCTAATGAGTTCCCTAATGAGGAACCATGGGAATCTGAGGCTCAAAATGAGACCATAGAGATTCTACTGGACTTACTTCTGCCATTCATGAGCTCTGATGAGTATTCTTCCTCTGAAGAGGATGAGTATGTCACTGAAGAGCAAGTGGCTAAAAACCTTGGAGCAATCATGAAGCTAAATGACAAGTTGTTTAGTAATGAGACTTGGGAGGATGAACCCCCTTTGCTCACCAAAGAACTGGATGACTTGTCTAGGCGGAAATTACCTCAAAGGAGACAAGATCCTGGGAAGTTTTCAATACCTTGTACCATAGGCACCATGACCTTCAAGAAGGCTCTGTGTGACCTAGGGTCAAGTGTAAACCTCATGCCTCTCTCTGTAATGGAGAAGCTAGGGATCTTTGAGGTACAAGCTGCAAGAATCTCACTAGAGATGGCAGACAATTCAAGAAAACAAGCTTATGGACTTGTAGAGGATGTTTTGGTAAAGATTGAAGACCATTACATCCCTGCTGATTTCATAGTCCTAGAGACTGGAAAGTGCATGGATGAATCCATCATCCTTGGCAGACCCTTTCTAGCCACAGCAAAGGCTGTGATTGATGTTGGCAGAGGAGAATTGGTCATTCAAGTGAATGAAGGATCATTTGTGTTTAAGGCTCAAGGATATCCCTCTGTCACCATGGAGAGGAAGCATGAAAAGCTTCTCTCAAAACAGAGTCAAACAGAGCCCCCACAGTCAAACTCTAAGTTTGGTGTTGAGAGGCCACAACCAAACTCTATGTTTGGTGTTGAACCCCCACATTCAAACTCTAAGTTTGGTGGGGAGGTTCCAACATTGCTCTGAGCATTTGTGAGGCTCCATGAGAGCCCACTGTCAAGCTACTGACATTAAAGAAGCGCTTGTTGGGAGGCAACCCAATGTTATATTTTATCTATTTTCCTTTGTTATTTTATGTTTCTGTAGGTTAATGATCATGAGAAGTCACAAAATCAATTGAAAAAGCAAAAACAGAATGAAAAACAGGAAGAAAAACAGCACACCCTGGAGGAAGAACCTACTGGCGTTTAAACGCCAGTAAGGCTAGCAGATGGGCGTTTAACGCCCAGTCTGGCACCATTCTGGGCGTTTAACGCCAGAAAGGGGCACCAGACTGGCGTTAAACGCCAGATATGGGCAAGCACTTGGCGTTAAACGCCAGAAATGGGCACCAGCCCGGCGTTTAACGCCAGAATTGGCTCAAAACGCATTTTTGCATGCCATTTGGTGCAGGGATGACTTTTCCTTGACACCTCAGGATCTGTGGACCCCACAGGATCCCCACCAACCCCACCACCCTCTTTCTTCTTCACCCATTCACCAATTACCTCAATACCTCTTCCCCAAAAACCCTTCACCTATCAAATCACACTATTCTCTTCACCACTCATATCCATCCTTCATAAAACCCCATCTACCTCATCATTCAAATTCAAACCACTTTCCCTCCCAAACCCACCCATAATGGCCGAACCCTACCCCTCCCTTCACCCCTATATAAACCCATCCTCACTCCTTCATTTTCACACACCCTAAACACTACTTCTTCCCCCTTTGGCCGAACCACACAGCCTCCTCCATCTCCTCCATTTTCTTCTTCTTCTCCTCTATTCTTTCTTCTTTTGCTCGAGGATGAGCAAACCTTTTAAGTTTGGTATGGTAAAAGCGTTGCTTTTTGTTTTTCCATAACCATTTATGGCATCCAAGGCTGGAGAAACCTCTAGAAAGAGGAAAGGGAAGGCAAAAGCTTCCACCTCCGAGTCATGGGAGATGGAGAGATTCATCTCAAGGGTGCATCAAGACCACTTCTATGAAGTTGTGGCCTTGAAGAAGGTGATCCCTGAGGTCCCTTTCAAACTCAAAAAGAGTGAACATCCGGAGATCCGACATGAGATTCGAAGAAGAGGTTGGGAAGTTCTCACCAACCCCATTCAACAGGTCGGAATCTTAATGGTTCAAGAGTTCTATGCCAATGCATGGATCACCAAGAGCCATGATCAAAGTGTGAACCCGAACCCAAAGAATTGGCTTACAATGGTTCGGGGGAAATACTTAGATTTTAGTCTGGAAAATGTGAGGTTGGCATTCAACTTGCCCATGATGCAAGGAGATGAACATCCTTACACAAGAAGGGTCAACTTTGATCAAAGGTTGGACCAAGTCCTCACTGACATTTGTGAAGAGGGCGCCCAATGGAAGAGAGATTCAAGAGGGAAGCCGGTTCAATTAAGAAGGCATGACCTCAAGCCCGTGGCTAGAGGATGGTTGGAGTTTATCCAACGCTCAATCATTCCCACTAGCAACCGGTCTGAAGTTACTCTAGACCGGGCCATCATGATCCATAGCATCATGATTGGAGAAGAAGTAGAAGTCCATGAGGTTATAGCCCAACAACTCTATAAGGTGGCGGACAAGTCCTCTACCTTAGCAAGGTTAGCCTTTTCTCATCTCATTTGTCACCTCTGTTATTCAGTAGGAGTTGACATAGAAGGAGACATCCTCATTGATGAGGACAAGCCCATCACTAAGAAAAGGATGGAGCAAACAAGAGACCCCTCTCATCATGAGATCCCTGAGATGCCTCAAGGGATGCACTTTCCTCCACAAGACTATTGGGAGCAAATTAACACCTCCCTAGGAGAATTGAGTTCCAACATGGGACAACTAAGGGTGGAGCACCAAGAACATTCCATCCTCCTCCATGAAATTAGAGAAGATCAAAGAATCATGAGAGAGGAGCAACAAAGACAAGGAAGAGACATTGAGGAGCTCAAGCACTCCATAAGATCTTCAAGAGGAAGAACAAGCCGCCATCACTGAGGTGGACCCGTTCTTTAATCTCCTTGTTCTTTATTTTCTTGTTTTTCGAATTTTCATGCTTATGTTTATCCATGTTTGTGTCTTATGATCATTAGTGTCCTAGTGTCTATGCCTTAAAGTTATGAATGTCCTATGAATCCATCACCTTTCATAAATAAACAATGTTCTTAATTGAAAAAGAGAAGAATTGCATGAATTTTGAATTTTATAACAGATTAATTATTTTGATGTGGTGGCAACACTTTTGTTTTCTGAATGTATGCTTAAACAGTGCATATGTCTTTTGAATTTGTGGTTCATGAATGTTGGCTCTTGAAAGAATGATGAAAAAGGAGACATGTTACTGAGGATCTGAAAAATCATAAAAATGATTCTTGAAGCAAGAAAAAGCAGTGAATACAAAAGAAAAAAAAAGAAAAAAAAAGAAGGAGAAAAACGAAAAAAAAATAAAAGAAAGAGAAAAAGAAAGAAAAAAAAGAAAGAAATAAAGTTGTGATCCAAGGCAAAAAGAGTGTGCTTAAGAACCCTGGACACCTCTAATTGGGGACTCTAGCAAAGCTGAGTCACAATCTAAAAAAGTTCACCCAATTATGTGTTTGTGGCATGTATGTATCCGGTGGTAATACTGGAAGACAGAGTGCTTTGGGCCACGGACAAGACTCATAAAGTAGCTGTGTTCAAGAATCATCATACTTAACTAAGAGAATCAATAACACTATCCGGATTCTGAGTTCCTAAAGAAGCCAATCATTCTGAATTTCAAAGGATAGAGTGAGATGCCAAAACTGTTCAGAGGCAAAAAGCTAAAAGCCCCCGCTCATCTAATTAATACTGATCTTCATAGATGTTTTTGGAATTCATTGCATATTCTCTTCTTTTTATCTTATTTGATTTTCAGTTTGCTTGAGGACAAGCAACAATTTAAGCTTGGTGTTGTGATGAGCGGATAATTTGTACGCTTTTTGGCATTGTTTTTAGTATGTTTCTAGTAGGATTTAGTTAGTTTTTAGTATATTTTTATTAGTTTTTGGTTAAAATTCACTTTTCTGGACTTTACTATGAGTTTGTGTGTTTTTCTGTGATTTCAAGTGTTTTCTGGTTGAAATTGAGGGACCTGAGCAAAAATCTGATTCAGAGACTGAAAAGGACTGCAGATGCTGTTGGATTCTGACCTCCCTGCACTCGAAGTGGATTTTCTGGAGCTACAGAAGCCCAATTGGCGCGCTCTCAACGGCGTTGGAAAGTAGACATCCTGGGCTTTCCAGAAATATATGATAGTCCATACTTTGCTCAAGATTTGATGGCCCAAACTGGCGTTCAAAGTCACCTTCAGAATTCCCAGCGTTAAACGCCGGAACTGGCACCAAAGTGGGAGTTAAACGCCCAAACTGGCACAAAAGCTGGCGTTTAACTCCAAGAAGAGTCTCTACACGAAAATGCTTCAATGCTCAGCCCAAGCACACACCAAGTGGGCTCGGAAGTGGATTTTTATGTCATTTACTCATCTTTGTAATTCTTAAGCTACTAGTTCCCTATAAATAGGACCTTTTATTATTGTATTTTCATCTTGGTTTTTCTGGTTCCCTCTCTGGGACCGAAGCCAATGATCACTTTTGTTCTTATGTATCTTCAGCGGTGGAGTTTCTACACACCATAGATTAAGGTGTGGAGCTCTGCTGTACCTCGAGTATTAATGCAATTACTATTGTTCTTCTATTCAATTCCGCTTGTTCTTGTTCCAAGATATCACTTGTTCTTCAACTTGATGAATGTGATGATCCGTGACACTCATCATCATTCTCACCTATGAACGTGTGACTGACAACCACCTCCGTTCTACCTTAGATTGGGTGAATATCTCTTGGATTCCTGATACACGATGCATGGTTGATCGCCTGACAACCAAGCGCTCGCCTGACAAACGAGCCAGCCATTCCGTGAGATCAGAGTCTTCGTGGTATAGGCCAGAACTGATGGCGGCATTCAAGAGAATCCGGAAGGTCTAACCTTGTCTGTGGTATTCTGAGTAGGATTCAATGATTGAATGACTGTGACGTGCTTCAAACTCGCGATTGTGGGGCGTTAGTGACAGACGTAAAAGAATCACTGGATTCTACTCCGACATGATCGAGAATCGACAGCTGGATAGCCTTGCCGTGACAGGGTGCGTTGAACATTTCCACTGAGAGGATGGGAGGTAGCCACTGACAACGGTGAAACCCTTGCATAAGCTTGCCATGGAAAGGAGTAAGAAGGATTGGATGAAGACAGTAGGAAAGCAGAGAGACGAAAGGGACAAAGCATCTCCATTCGCTTATCTGAAATTCTCACCAATGGAATACATAAGTATCTCTATCTTTATCTTTTTGTTTTATTCATATATCATCCATAACCATTTGAGTCTGCCTGACTAAGATTTACAAGGTGACCATAGCTTGCTTCATACCAACAATCTCCGTGGGATCGACCCTTACTCGCGTAAGGTTTATTACTTGGACGACCCAGTGCACTTGCTGGTTAGTTGTGCGGAGTTGTGATAAAGAGTTGAGATTGCAATGAGCGTACCATGTTGATGGCGCCATTGATGATCACAATTTCGTGCACCATTTGTGCTCCAATTTCATGCCCTTGATTCCAAAGTGGCTTTGGAGTATTCTCTTTCTTGCCTCTTGGGGTGGGTTGTTTTCCTTTAGGAGCCATGATCTTAATGAGTATGTTTTTGTGATCACGGATAACCACACCAAACTTAGAGCTTTGCTTGTCCTCAAGCAAAAGAGAAGAAAGGAGAGGGATAGGAGGAGAGCAAGTGTGGC